>NC_092875.1:158687855-158987855 GCF_028372415.1 Notamacropus eugenii | reverse complement strand
GACTGGAATTAAGCATTTTTGAACCAAGGATTTCTGAATTTTGGCTGAGATTCACAAAACTTCCACCAATGGTAGCAATTTTAAAAATAACCAGAGTGTTAATTCCTATGTTGTGATGTGGGTAGGTGTAATAAGCATTTGTGCCAGTTTAGCCGGATCCTATAGACTTTAGGTCTTTAGTTGAGCTACTCTTTGTGTGTCAGGGGAAGGCAAGAGAGACCTCCAACACATTGGATGAACCTCCTGTGATGAACTCATGGGAGGCCATGGACAAGAGTTGCTCAGGCTAGGCAGGCATGGATGAGTTACAGTCTAATCAAAGTTGGATTGACTCACACCAAGCCCTTAAAAAGGAAGTTGTGTGGTTCAACTTATTCTGGGCATTTTGGCATCCCAGCTCTCCTATAGCCATAGTTCTCATTCCCTTAAATGTTCCTGCTTTATTCATTTTATCCCAAGATTCTTTTTTGATCCCAAGGATGAAATGTGTATAATGTCTTTATATATTAGGAAGGAAAAAAGAAAACTATCAAAATTTCTAGAAAATTCTTATTCCCCAATTATCTTTTTACCAATACTTCATTCAAAACTAGTTTGAGCTTTAAGAAAACATAAACTGAGGTTGAAACTGAGGAATATATTGAAAAGTGCTTCTTTTAATGGTGATGAACAATTCAAACTGCTTTCTGTTCATGTGGTTTATAGCAGGGGAAGGGAATTTTGCTTTTTTGAAAGGCTTGAAAATGGTAGTATTCTTGAGGGCTCTATTACTTTTCATGAGTATGAGGTTCATTTTTAGCATACATGTGCATGATCATATTTACAACTTATCTTACATAAACTCTGACTTAGCTTGACTAATATATTCTATGTCTCATAGGCTCTTAGATTTAGAATTAGAAGTGATCTTAGACTTCTTTTATTCTGGTCCTCTCATTTTACAGATAAGATGACTGAGATCCAGAGAGGTCAAGGGAACTGAGACAGAAAATGTGGTTGAGTCAATAGCCCTTCTCTTGGTAACATTTGATTGGGAGACAACAGTGGAATTTCCTAGTAGTTTTGTCCTTTGTTCTTATTTCTCTTTCTTTCTGAAATACAGACATATTGGGTACACCTCATCTAAAATATGAAAAAGAATCTTTATGCCTGGAACTCAGGTTGGATTGTTGAAGTTTTCATTTTCTTTTCAAATTTTTTGATGATAGATGATTGAAGCTTTGGGAGATAAGACAAAGTAATGAGGTGTTATTGAGGTTCAAATAAATCTATAATAGCATTCCTCAGTTCCCAAGCATGGTAGTCTCTGGAAGTGATATTAGTGACAGATCATCCTTCCTTCTGAGAGAAACTCTGGGCTATATTAAATATGATGAGGGGAAGGGAATGAGAGTAATGTATCATAGACCCTAACTAGCCTCCACATATGTTCCACCCTAGTGGGAGCATTTGCTGGGAGTACAGATATTTCCAAAGCCAAGTGGTTTCCTACTCTAGCAGGACTCAGAAGATACAGAGAACCCCAGAAAGAGATTAACCTAGACCAAAATTTTATTTTAACTCCCTTCTCTCTCACTACACTAAGGCAGATCTGGGTTGAAGATAAAATAAGTACTTATATAGCATTAAAATGGCTTCCCATAAGATAGTTTCTTTTCTTCTTTGTGGATCCCTGGATATCTTTATGCCATGTTGCTATATGCCAACTTTCAGCTTCTACCCAGCACTCCAGCTCCTGCATTGGGACCCTAGGCTTTTGATTAGTGACTATTCACCATATCTAACTCTAATCTACTCCTACTAAGATGTTCCATGGTTAGCCAACTTTATACTGTGCCACCAAATAAGCTTCCTCTCCAGTCCTTTCAACCTCTAGCTCTGAGAAAAGCAATCATTCCTAGAAAGGGTGTGTCAATCAACTTGTCTATGACTCCACTCACCAAACCTGTGATTTCCCTGACCAAAGCCACCTCTGTCTCCGCCATGTGTGTTGTCTCTCCCTATCAGATTGTAAACTCCTTGAGGACAGGGATTATCTTGTTTCCACAGCCTTTAGCTCAGTGCCTGACACATAGTGAGCACTTAAAAAAAACTTTTTCATTCATTCATTTTTAATCCAAATAGTTAATAAATTACTCTTTCTTTGTTGATCTGTTTTACCAGTAGCTATTTATCTGTATCTGAAAAATCACATTATATTTTAATTGCTCACCTTTCTCAGTGGCTATTACTTTCACTTGATAATCATTTTCAGTTTCTCTGTCCAAGTGTCCCTTGGTAAAGATCTCGCCAGTGACTCCATCAATTCTCAGCCAGCCTCGGTTGTCCTCACTCAGAGAGTAACTTCACAAGGGAAATGGAACGAAAGAAACATTATATTATTTTACATAAATGATATTAGTTTTTTCAAATGATACTGTCATTTATTATCAAACTATTTAAATAGAACTCTAACTAGGTCTGGGCACCTAGGACTTTGTCCAGGGTGCTAACTTGAGAGCATGACAGCACTTGCAGTCCTTCAGCAGTATAGAAAAAGAGAATTAAGCACCCAGTTAGTAATATTAAGTTAAAATTGGATGTAAAATATGGCCAGCTGGAGTGAGTTTCTCTTCACCTCCCTAAATCTCTACTCCCCACTCCCTCCATCCATCTCAGCAGTTGTCTTGTACCAATATCCCAGAACTTCTATTTCCTTCCCCTTTTCCTTCTCCTCTACTAAATGAAAGCAAGCTTCATGCTCCAGGACCAGTTTATATTAATTTTCCCAGGCCCCAAAGTCTACTTCAGACTCTAAATTTAAAGGTACATCATCTAACAATGTCTCCAGATGACTGTTCACATTTTTAAAATTGTTTTTATTTATAAGGTACTTTCTCCACAGCTGCATGAGTGCAAATATCATAATCCTCATTTTACAGATGAGGAAACATGTCTGAGTCCCAGATCTTTGAAACCAGATCTTCTTCTAAGCTCAGTACTCATAACTACACCATATATCCATTTCTATACCATCTCACTTCAAAAAATGAAAGCTCAAAATTGTTTACAGACTTGTTCCCTAATTATTAGAGATTTAGCCAGTTTGATTTTCTTATC
Source organism: Notamacropus eugenii (assembly GCF_028372415.1). NCBI lineage: Eukaryota > Metazoa > Chordata > Mammalia > Diprotodontia > Macropodidae > Notamacropus > Notamacropus eugenii. Next base: position 158,984,756 of record NC_092875.1, on the reverse strand, counting down.
AAAAAAGAGTGTACATTTTTTCAATCCTTCCCTAACCCAATACATACATACACATACACACATACACACACGGTCCCCTAATTTCAATTCCCTAAACACGTATCCCATTCTTCAAACATACAATAAACCCAATTTCTCATTCCATTCTCTTCTATTGATTCTCAGAATATCCTTTGAGGTTAGGCAAAGCATAAATAAAGGAAACAATCTTCAGGAGCCTTTTCCCAGGTGTGTTGTTTCAGTCATGTTTGACTCTTTGGGTTCCCATTTGGATTTTCTTGACAGAGATATTAGAGTGGTTTGTCATCTCCTTCTCCAGCTCATTTTACATAGCAGGAAATTGAGTCAGACAGGGTTCTGTGACTTGTAGAGGATCACACAACTAGTAAGTATCTGAGGCAAGACTTGAACTTATGAAGATGAGTCTTCCTGACTCAATCCCAGTGCACTATCTATTGTGCCACCTAGCTGCCATTTGCCCCAGGTTATATTCCATGTATGTGGTCATATTCAGGATCCCTGAATTTTAAGCTAGGAGGAGCTTCAGCAATCATTCAATTCAAGCCTATTATTTTATACATAAGGGAAAGAGAACGAACATTTATTAAATACTTACTATGTGCTAAGTTCTTTATAAATATCATCTCATTTGATCCTCACAAGAACTCTGGGACAGTACGTGCTACTATCCCCATTTTTACAGAAAAAACTGAGACAGACAGAGATTAAGTGACTCGCTCAGGGATACAGTTAGTAAGTACCTGAATCTAGATTCAAACTCAGGTCTTCCTGATTCTATCCACTGCAGCACCACCTAACTGCCAAGAGTAATTCTACACTATGGTTTCAAAACTGAAACAAACTATCTGGGCCCAAGTTTTGTTTTCCCTGTCTGGTTTCTTTCCATAAAACCAAAGAAGCTATAAAAGGTAAAAGCTTGGCAATCAGTGATTCAAAAAGTATTTCCAACCTCTTACTATGTCCCAAGCATTGTAGTCAAGATTGAACTGTTAGATTCCAGGGCTGCGTAATGGCAAATAAAATAGAATCTTTTGCTGTTTTTGTTTTAGTATAATCAAGAAGTATAATGCCTCTATTTGAATATGACTGAAGAGGACCTTTCCCTTATAAGAAGGTCTAGGCCTTTTGTTAATGAGGCACTGGTTCTCGAGGGATGTGATGCCCTTTGACTCTAAAAAGTGTATAAAGACTCTGAAGGTGAGATTTTACTTTGGGTCTTAGTGTTTGTAATACAGTTTGAGTGCTAGATGAGGACTCAGGGAAGCTGCTAAGGAGCTTTTGAGAACTCAGGGGTTGTGCTTCCCTCTCTAGTAACTGTGGTCAGACAATTGGGGTCCAATTGTCTGTTTAATTCAGGCAGAGGAAGTCATATTTGCTGACTTTTAATTTCTCTGTATTTTCTTTGAAGTTCAAGGTGCTGACTCCCCTAAAATAGGTGAATGATATATGTGCTTCATTAAAGATATGAAATGCCTTTCCTTTTATGAATGTAGATCTAAGAACCTGTGATAGCAGGCCCTCATGTGTATGTTGGGGTGCTAACTGATACAGGCTTCCAACATCACTCCATCTCTATTACACTCAGAAAAGAAAATTCCTTTACAACAGGAATCCAGGATGAGAGAACAGGGCAGTGACCATAAGAACTCAATAGGCAGGGCCAATGGAACCTAATGCTTATTAGCCAAAGATAGGCAAAAGAATAAGAACATCACAGAATGTCTTTGGTATTACAGTTAGAAACAAAAAGCAATAACAGGAAGATCACTCAGAAATTAGGACCTGGTTTTTAGATCTAGCCCTACCACTTCCTACCCGAGTGATCTTGGGAAAGTTATTTAGCTAATGAGTCCTCATCTATACAATAGGGATAGTCATGCTCACTTGATAAGAATAGTGTAAGGCACAAATGAGATCATCCATGTGAAAATTCTCTAAAGATGTAAGCCGTTGTCTTATGCAGATATAATAATAATAGCCAAATTCCATAGCACTCTAAGGTTTGCATACTGCTTTACAAATATAATCTCATTTTATTTTCTCAACAATCCTGAGAGATAGATTCTCATATTATGAGAAATAATGAGGAAACTGAGGCGTTTTGAAGTTTACTGGTTTGCCCAGGGTTATCTGTCCAGTAATTTTATGAGGCCATATCTGAACTCAGATCTTCCTGACTCCAAATCTAGCAATCTACTTATTCCATGATCTAGCTACCTACTAGGTGATAATCTGTTAATTTAGTTTCCTTAAAAATTCATTCAAAGCAACAGATGCATCAAACTAGTCACAGTATATCTGATCAGATCAAAAGGAGAGTTATGTGTCTGCCTATTGATTTTGTATGGGAAAACTTGTCCCAATCCCAAACTGCCACTTGGTCTCTTTCATTAAAATGAATGAATCTGACCCAGAGAAAAGAGGGCTATTTGTTACCTTATTTCTTCTCCTTCAGGATCAGTGGCATTCACCATGATTACTTTAATGTTTTCCTTAGCATTCTCAGATATTCGTGCTTCGTACAATGGCATGGAGAATACCGGAGGTTCATTCACATTTGACACCATAAGAATAAATGTTGCATAGGAACTTGAATTGTACTGTACATTATTAACAAGTGGCTCAGGATTTTCAGCCTTGATCGTAAGATTGTACATTGACACTGTTTCAAAATCAAGAGGCTGTTGGGAAACAAGCAACAAAAAAAAAGTTAATTCATATTTTTGCCAGTTGACTATTCTCAGAAAGATTCATAGTCTCCTTGCTTCACTCAAAAATATCACACAACATTATATTTATCATATAAGATTCCCAAGTTACTCAGGGATTCATTTCCTTAGAACACAATTTAATAAGCAGGAACCATTATCATGTCATTTTTGAGAACTCACGAGGGATTGTTGAGGTGATGAAAGATGGAAAAAGTTCATTATTAGCATACCGCGTCTCACTATAACAATCTGGATTGGTGACATCATGCTCACTTAAAAAAACATACACTTGTATTAAGAAGTACCCATTGGCAGCGAACTTCAGGGACCTGTAATTTCATGGACATAGGTATACTCCCCACCAACACAGAGTGCAACCCCTCTGCACCTTGGTAGATGATCTTTGGGAGTTGCCAAAAAATTCATGACCCTGCATCTCTCTGAATTTAACTAGCCTTGTCCTTAGATGGCCACCCTACAGTTTATCACTAAGGCTGTAATGGAAACTTTTACAACTTATTGGGATTTATCAGAGATTATGTTTTGTCAACATAACCTTTGCCTCCATGCCACAATGAGGCACTGGAAGAGAATTATAGATCATAGAGTCAGACTTGGAAGATAACTTAGAGGTCATCCAGTTTAAGTCTCTTATTTTACAGATGAGGAAATTGAGGTAAAGAAACCACAATGAGCTTTTAAATTATTTTAAAGGGAAAATGAAGCCCATGAACAAAGTTATAATTTAATAAGATTTAATTATCAGAATTTGAATCAAGAGGCAGTAAGTTAGTGAATTGGGTTCTTGCATGTACTGTCTGTGTGACCAAAAGCAAGTGTAGTTCCCATACCAGCACTTTTCTCCTTGTAATGAAATCACAGGTCCTTTATGCCTTTCTGACTGAATCACTATATTAAAGGTTGTCAGTTAAAGTACCTTGATTTCTTTTGGGATTGAAGAGGGAAGATAAGGGGTACAGGTTCCCATTTAAACAGAAAATTGTTATTGTCCTTATTAATAGTTGTGTTATAAGTAGGCATGCTTATATGTGAAAACAATGTGGCAAATCATAAAATTTGTATTTAATGTGAGATTTATCAGAGTAGGAGAAACTCAGGTAGGGGTTATATGACCATGATTTATGTTTTTAAGACGAACAAAAATAAGTCCTGGAAGTGATGAACTTGTCAGCTTAACTTTTACGCCTGGAAAAATACCAGAACAAGTCACATATACTTGTAACACAAATTACATTGAAAAAGTTTGCTAGGATAAGGCACCATTACTTTGTGAAGAACAAGCTTGGGTAAGGATCTGCCTAGAGAGACAATCTAACTTGACTTTGTAGAAAGACATTTTTTCAGTTCTGAATAAAAAGCAAAATTATGGTCTTGCCACCAATCCTGTCCTGGACCCAGGTGTTTGAAAGATCAATTCAATTATTATAATTAATGTCCCAGAGTCACCCAGGAAGTGTGACAAACAATGTCCTCCAGAAATTTGCTCTGGTTCTGGTACTCTGCCATTTTTCAATCTTTTTCCACAATCGAGAAGTGACAAAATGGAAAGTATTTTCACTACTTTTATAGACAGCACATAGCTGGCTGAAAATAGACAGCCATAAAGTCTCATCCAAAATTGTTTTAAAAAATATTTCACCCAACTTTTAAAAACCTATGATCCTGAGAGATAAAATGAAAACTCAAGAGGAACCAGACACATTGGAAAAATGATTACTAACAATTATGATAATAATTGCAACACAAATAATTGAAAATTTTAAGTGCTTCACCACCTGTAGGAAACCTATCCTGATCCCTCAATGGCTACTGCCCCTCCTCCAAAATTGCTTCTTTTTTTTGGTATTTTGTATTTGGTTGTTTGAATATGTTGTTCCCATCTACCCCATCCATTCCTCCTCACCACCCTGCTCAATCCCACCCCTTGCCCCATAGAATGTAAGCTCCTTGAAGGCAGGGACTGTCTTGGTGTGTTTTTCTTCATATTTCCAACACCTGGCTAGGTACAAAATGAGTGCCTAGCTCATACTAGGTATTCATTGTTGTTATTCAGTTGTTTCCATTTTGTCTGGCTCTCTATGACTTTATTTGGAGTTTTCTTGGTAGACATACCAGAGTGGTTTGCTTTTTCTGTTTCAGATCATTTTGCAGAAGAGGAAACTAAGGTAAACAGGGTTCAGTGACTTGTCCAGGGTTACACAGCTAGTAAGTGTTTGAGGCTGGATTTGAACTCATCTTCCCAACTTCAGGTATGGAGCTCTATGCATTGTACCACCTAGCTGCCCCATTGGATGGATGAGTGGATGGATGGATGGATGGATGGATGGATGGATGGATGGATAGATGGATGAAAGCCCAAAGCATAACAATTCTGTGAAATAGGAAATTACTGTTCCCATTTTACTAATCAGGAAATTGAAGATTATTAGCATCTCTATTTAGGTGAGGAAATTGAGTTCTCAGAGAGGTTAAACAATCTGTTCAGGATTACATATCTAAGAAGTGTAGAAACTAAATTCATTATTTTTACCCACACAGTGCATCCTGATGTATCCTTATTGGTAGTTTTGTAGTTTTGGTGGGAGAGGGAGATTTCAAGAGGTTTGTGGGTGAACTCACAATGATCATAACGTCTTTCTGTTCCTGATGCCTGATCTGTAAGCCCCCTGGCTCTCAGTGAATTGGTGATTTTCAGTACTATCATCTTTTTCCTATATTGGGTGATTGAGGGGTTCACACTGCTGGTGTGAGGGTTTACTGAGTCCTTTTCAGGTCTGCTCATTCACTTTTGGTATCCACCTGATTCACTCAACTCTCATCTTTAGCTCTAAGAAGCTTTAGCATGCATTATGTGCATGCATTGTAGAATGCACAATAGCCACACCCTGGTAAAGCTATGCCAGCTGATGGGCTAAATCAGGTTGGAAGAATTAGGAAGATGTCTACCCCAAGCATATGAAGGCTTCCCCAGGTGGGATGGGTATATGAAAACAGTTTGTTCCCTTGGCCATGAAGGTGACGAAGCACTGTGAAGCACTTAGAGCTTGGTTAGACATCAAAGATGCTGGGCCATTGCCTGTCATCTTGACTTTTTGTCCTGCCATGGGACTTCTATGATTCTGGAAGAGAGAGTGAAGCTAACAACTTTGTGCAGCTATGCCTCACTTAAATCCAATTCACGTGCAAGTTAAGATATTACCTATGATGTCACTGGTCTTCTTTGAAAACAAAAGACAAACAATAACAATAATTTTGCAAATGAGGAAACTAAATTCAAGAGAAGGCAAATGATTCATTTATCATAATAGTGTCAGCAACTATAGGAAGTCTATAGTTCTGATCAAGCTTGCTAACCATGGTGCTGAAAGGGCTGGCTCATCAGGCATACCAGTACCTGGGCATTGTGGCAGCACAAGAGAACTTCTCAAAAGAATGGTCCATTAATGAGTGGTTATTGCTTTGAGAACTAGAAACCTACTCTTGGTGTGCATTGTAGCTCTGGACCAGTTGACTGAAAATAAATATAGGATTTAGGTTACTAAGGCTTCCTACCCCGTTAGTGTCTAGCAGTCTGGCCCTTTATTCTTGATTTTCTGAGATGCAAGTCTCATTTTGAATAGTTTTCACTGGTTCAATGTAGTTTTGCCATATTTTTTTGTGTGCTCTGAAGAATAGGGATACCTTGTGAGATTCTGTCAACTTATAGATACTTTGGAGGGGGGGATGGGTGGGTAACAAAGGTAACTAGAACTTGGTCCTTGACTGTCTGATCCCCTGGTAGTTTAGTGATTTACAATGAGAATTGACCATCGGGCTCATCTATCCTATCCTGAAGAGAATGTTCTGAAATTTTCCCTTAGCTACCAGTAGCATAAGTAGACATAAGGGGAAACATCAGCCAGCATTCCCCAGGTAGTTAGTGAAGCCATACCCAGAACTAATGTTAAGGCCTGTCCTTTTTCATGCATAACACTGCAGATAACACCCAAATCTGGACTCTGTACACACACTTAAAATTACTTACACCTACATTCAGACTTTGTAATACTGAATTGCAATGAAGACATCCACATAACACAGTTATTCTGCTCAAGCGAATCATAGTTCTTCACATTCACAACCCACATATCTAGTACCTTAAGGTTTGTAACACACTTTGTAGCAAAAGGTGGGTCATGCAAGTGTTAATATCCTCATTTGAAAGATGAGGAAACTGAGACTCAGGGAAGGTAAGTAATCCGGACATGGTCGTATGATGTCATATACATTATCAGGCTGTTAACTCAGGCCTGCTAAAGTGAAATCCTCCATTCTTTAAATGACATCATATGTCCTCAGTACAAAAACCAAATAGACCTATTGAGGTATGAACAACAATGGATCCTGTTAAAATGGGTCATTCACCTTATTTATCTTGACATAGCCTGCATTAGTGACAGGATCAGTGTCAATCACAAGTTTTCTCTCAGGGTCCCCCTTAATAATATTATACAGGACTTTGGCGCTCCCAGTATGTGGTTCATCCCCATCTGTAGCCTGGATGGTAAGAATTGTTGTTCCAACAGCAACGTTTTCATCAATAGTCAGATTGCCATACTGGAGGAAAAGGAAAGACAAAGATATGAGAACGCTCAAAAGAAGCATGAGAAGATACTGTATTCATTCACTCATTCATGCATTCTGTAGTCATGTATTATGCATCAACTTTTACACAGCAGTGTCCTAGGTCCTGGGAGAAATAGAAATATGATTGATTTGATGCTGATACATTTGGATGTATTCATAGGTATTGCAGAGCTGTTACATAATCACTTATTACTATTTTTCCTCTAAATGCAAGCTCTATACATTCAGGGGAAACATGGTAGTAAGTAAATATAGAGCAACACTGCAATAACGATGAAGCAAACAATACCACAGGTTCATGAGAGAAACAAAGTGCTAGCTGTGATATAATTTAGGAAGGAAATATAATTTCTGTTAGGGAGGATCAAGGATGAGATATTAATTTGGGCTGGTTTCCTGAAGGTTGGATAGGGCTTCACTAGGAAGAGATGGGAATGGAGAATTCTAGATATAGGGAATGACAAGAGCAAAGGCTTGAAAAGTATGAAAATATAAGGTGATAAGGAATTCAGGTTAGCTGGAGTTTGGACTACAATAAATCTGCTAATTCCCAAGTGAAAAACTTGCCTCACTAGTTTCGGAAGACCAGGGACATAGCTGATGGTACAGAAAAATAAATAAATGAATGAATGAATGAATGAACAAATAAATAAATAAATGAATGAATGAATGAATGGAAATCCCAGATATCCAGTCTAAGGATCTCAATCCAAATCCTAGGTCTGTCATTTGCTAGAAAAAAGGAACAAGGAACTCAAATGATTGGGCACTCAGTGAGGCTGAAAGTTCTATTTATTCCATATTTGTGTATCCTTTGTGCCTAGTCTACAATCAATCTGTTACACTTCTAAACACTCCAGAACTTCTAAAAAAAAAAAAACTTAAATCTCCTTTTAGTTATGACTAAGTTGAGGGGTTGGATTTGTCATCTCTGATCTTCCAATCACTCATTAAAGAATTATGTTCAAATATAACCCCAGAATCGAGTCAAATGAGTTCCTAAATAGTTTTTTTAAGTAACAAATTTTAACAGTTCATTTAAATGAAATGTTGAATAAAACCACTTAGTAAGTTTCAAATCTCCTAATAGTAAAAATGGTCATCAATATTTTTCTAGAAGCGTTAAATTTGTTTTCCCTGCTTTGTTTTATGGATATTTTTATCTTAAGCCATCACATTATTGTTTTTTTTTAATTTTCTCTCTCTCATATAATAGTTATTCACAAAAAGGGCTTAAACTGCCAATAGTTATAGGAAGAATTATTTTTTTTTACCACAATTTACAATGACTTTCAAAGCAAAATGCATTTATTAGTCATTGTATAGGTGATAGACTTTCAATAAAAGTCTATCAAAGATGATGTCTTTTCAATGAAAACTATTCCACTTATGTTAATTTGCACTAAACATGCTTGTTTAAAACATGCTAATAAATTATGTATTTCAATATAGAACAATAATCTATAATGAATTCCAAAGGATTGTTCTTGTCCTTTAATTATGATGGACTTTTGTATTATCAACTAGCCTATGAAATAACTGGATTCAAATTCCAGTACAGTGACTGGAAACTTTCTTTGTGTGACATAATAGTATTTAGCAGAATGGGATTGTATTTGAATGAGTTTTAGTTTGGTTTAGTTTTTTAAGACTAGGTTTCCCCATCTCTCCTAAGCTGGAAATAGAAGGGTTACCCACAGGCCCAACAGTCATTGGAGTTTTGATCTTCTATGTTTCTAATTTAGGTTGGTCTACCTCTCTCTAGGTGACCTGATAGTTCCCCACTCTTGTGGGCTCATCATGTTAATGCTGAATTTAGTGCACATGCCCAATAGCCATTGTCTACTATCGTCTACAACTCTTGAACTCAAAAGATCTTCTGGCCTTAGCCTCCCCATTAGGTGAGATTAAAAATATATGTGCCACCATGCCCAGTTTGAATTTGTATAGTTTATCAAAAAAAGAATGATCACTAGATTTTCCTTTGAAAGCAAATGCATGTGTTGCTGGTGTGTTTACTACAGTTAGCTGCTATATCTGGATTTTCTCTTGTGTGTGTGTATGTGTGTGTGTTTATGTGTGTGTGTGAGACTTCAGGATGTTTCTTCATCTCACATTTTGTTCCAAAAATCATAGTCAGGCAGTAAGAAAAAAGGTAGAGGTCAATAAATACTCACATGGTTTTTTTCAAAAATGGGGATCTGATCATTGATATCAATAACATTTATTGTCACGTTACAGATTGTCTTGAAAGCTGAAAATCAAACAAAGCAAAGTCACCTAAAACCTCCACCAAAAATCCCTTTGCCCAAACCATTAAGGAACATCCAAATTGCAAGGGTACAGAAACAAACAGAATTCCAGTGCCAACAGGCATTCAGGTGGCCTGTCTTACCCTTATTTTGTATCCCTCTGGTGCCTACCACGTTGTTAACTTTCTTTAAGTTCTCTTTAAATGCAAAAGTGTTTGGGGCGATTGACAAATTGATTGATTCTCAGGTTTTCTGGATGTTGGACATAGAACAGGTACACTCAATGTCTGGGAGAGGGGAAAGGACTATAATAAATACTTATTTCTCATTTGTACAATTTGAGTCTAATGATATGAGGAGGAGAATTGGACCCAGAAAATGGAGAGCTAGCAGTAATAAGCCTAGAGAGGAGACTTCCTCTTCTTGTTTATACTGAGGAGAGGAAGATTCTCCTGCTGCTACATTCAAGCCGGGGAATTCTGCTCTCAAGTTTGGTAGTAGTCTGCAATAAGAGAATAGGACAGCAAAGAAAGGCCTAACTCTCCTCTTCCTTCACAAAGGAAGGCCCTCCTAGATCAGAAGGGGAAGAACGAGGCAAAGTGATTGACTTTTCGATCACCGGGCCCCAAGGGTACCATTTATGTTTTGAGTATCCATTCTCTTCAGTGATTTAAAAAAAACATCAGAGAGCAAATGTGACAAGGAATACAAACCAATCACAACCAAAAATCAGCACATAAAAGATCCTCTACAGTTTCTTCTGGATTTAGGGATCAGAAGGCACTAACCTGGATCTGATGCTTGCACTTTCAAATGATACTGAGCTTGATCTTGCTTTCTTAAGGATCCTTTAGCTAACTGAATTATTCCATCAATATTTTGAATAGAGAAGAGATTATCACTTGGAAGCAAGGGGCTCTGCTCCACAATTGCGTACTGTATAAAACTATTAGCAGTGCCTTTTTGATCCATGTCATAGGCATGGAAAACTCCAATATTGCTCCCTGTGGAAAAGAAAAAATAGAATGAGTCAGTTGGAGGGTCTCTCAGAGAGAAAGCCAATCTACTTCTCCTATAAAAATACTGGATACCAAAAAAACCCATAGAACTAAGTTGAACCAATATGGATGTGGAAAATATTGAAAATTAGCTTAGGATTTCCAGGTCAAGTGACCAACAAGATAGAAGACTAGATATTTTCTCTAATCCTCTCAAAGCTCTCCAAAATAGAAATTTGCAACAGAAATAAATCAATTTCAAGTGGTTGCCATAGTCTAGGACATTAAGGAACAAACAAGGCAAAAATTCAATGAATTAACATCAGAGAAGGCATGATAAATTAGGGATTATTCCCTAACCCCTAATGAGCACTGATTCAGTACTTCTTTCCCCATTGCCCACCACAGTTCCAGAGCAAGGCTACACAAGTTGATCCATAACCAAACTCTTCTCCCTGACCCCTCCTCAATGTAGATTCCCAGGGCCTCAGAGAGCCAAACTTGAAGTGGCATAAATTTTCTCACACTATGATAGCCCCAGTGGCAACATTCTGTGCTGCAATAGAGCTTATCCTGCATGGAAGAAGAGAGGGAACAAAGCAGTATATGTGTCCAACCTTGTAATAAAGCACAATTCTATATGCCGATTCACACCTCTAGTGCCATTGAGATCTAAATTCCAAATGCTAGACATTTTCTCAGACTATAATAGTGGCATGGAAGTGATTGGTGTCACTGGATCAAAAAACAAAAGGAATAGGGCAGAACACATGGGAGGGAAGGGGGAAAAGGCTGTGTGGCATTCCACTGAGATGTGAGGGAAAGAGCCCAGCATTCAGCTGTGGCCAGTTTAGTTACTCCAGAAATCATTTGGAGCAAAGACCTAAACTACTGAACTGTAAATCAGTGTGCAAGGAGGCTGAGATGCTTTGAGATCCAGTCTCTAGGGAAACTGCCATGGGAGGAGACTGAATCAGAAAGTAAACAATAAGGGAAAATAAGGAAAATGGTTAAAATTGCCAAAGATCTCAAAAAGAAGAAAATTTAAAGGCCTTCAACAAAATCAGTTAAACCAATAGGGAAGACATTAACAGCAGAAGAAAATGTGGCTTCCAGAGCTCCTAAGAGATTTTCAGCATCTATGAATAAATCTTGCAAGATAAGGAAAATGATTCAACACCTAATGAGGCAGAAGACCCTGTAGATTCTGAAGAGGGCAAAGAACTACAGAATGATATTTCTAAATGGTTCAAAAAAGAAATAATCATTGTGAGAGTAAGATTTGTGGCCTGCAAGCAGGAATATTTGGCAGAATAGGAAAACTTGAATCTGTGGTGGCAAGTCTTACCAAAGACACAAAAGAGGAGATAATTGATTAAAGATGCAAATACATGGAAGTGGAGGACAAACTAGAAGGATGACTTTAATTCTAGTTTCTTCCCTCATTACTTATTTCTAATTAATCCTGTATATAGTCTCTTTTTGTATTTCCAGCACTTAACACAACACCTGGCACATAGTACATGCTTAACAAATGCTGGTCCATTGAGCAACTGGAAGAAGAGAAACTAAAAGTAATAAGGTTAAAAGAAAACATGCTCTCCATACAACCAAAATACATTGATCTCAAAGACAAAATGGACAGAAATAACTTAAGGATTACAGGAATCCCAGAAGAACATAAGTCAAAAAACCTGAATACCATAATGCAATAAATATGAGAAAACTGTCCAGAACTTCTGAACTCAGAAAACAAAGTGCCAATCAAAAGAATCCATAGATCACCTCCAGAAAAAATCCAAAGCTGCAAACTCCAAAATATATAGTGATTAAACCAAAAAATTCCATTGAGAAACAAAAAATTGTTAGCTGTCAAGAGAAAGGCCTTCCAATAGAAAGGAAAGAAATTCAAATAACACAAGACTATTCTGCACTCACCAAAATATATCCCTGCTTTTAAAGAAAAAGGAAAGGTGTGTCGATTGAAAGTTTTAACACTACGTAACAATTGATCACAAATTCAACTTGCTGTGGTACCTATATAGCCTAACAACTCCCTAAAAATCCCAGATCTACAAGCAATTTATCACAAGGTTAATATTCCTGCTGAGATTCTGAGTTGGGAAGCAAAAGATAAATAACTCCTCTGTTAATTGCTGGGAAAATATTTCTTATGCAAGAGTGTATAGCAGCTTCAGAACCCAGCGTCATTTCAGAACCTGATGGTAAACCCACTATGTAGAATGTCAGTAATTTCATTTGGAGAATGGAACCATTCTGCATTTTTTTTTTCAGAAGGACTGATGAAACAACACAATGTGTGGCTGGAAGGGGAGAAAGGAGTAGAGAGAAAGAGTGGTTTTGTTTCTCCCAGGAATCTTTTTTTTTATGTTGTTAAAGTAATAAACCAAGATGGTTTAAGTGTGATATTGACAGAAGATTGGAAGGTAGACCAGATGATCTCTCAAAGTTCTTTTCAAGATAGAAATGCTATGATTAAAAGAAATATTTTAAAGTAAAGAACTAGAAACTAAGTAGTTGTCCAATGATTAAGGAATGGCTAAAGAAATTGTGATACATAGATATAATATAACACTACTGTGCTTACAAACTAAATATGATTAATGCAGAGAAGTATGGGACGACTTATACAAACTCATTCAAAGTAATATAAGTAGAACTAGGGAAACAATATCCACAATGTCTTACAGCAATGAAAATGGAACAAAAAATCAAACAAAGCTGAATGCTATAAAATCATAATGACCAAATTTGACCCCAAAGAAGAAATATGAGATGATACTTCCCTAACTTCTTTGTATAAGTAGGTAACTATGGATATAGAACACTACACACATATCAGGTTGTATTTTTTTTTTAATGTTTTGGTTGGTTTTACTTAACTATATTTCTCCCATAAGTTTTTGTAACAAAGAATTGTTCTCTGGAAGAAAAAGAAAAGGGGGAATACATAGTGAAATGTAGCTGATGTACAGTATTAAGACATCAATAAAAATATATTAAAATATTGAAAGAAAAATATTTTATAGTTATTGAAAGATCAACTATATTTAAAAGGACCAGAATCTTATTCCATTTTCTACTAAAAGTACATTTCTACTATTCCATTTTCCCCATGCACATGAAGCTGTAAGTAGGAAAAGCAAATAGCTCAGCGGGAACTAAGGAATAAGATTTTCCTAATGAAAATAACATAGTCATTCCTTACCTATTTTCTCATTCTCCTGGACCTCAAATACTGTCTCTGGAACAGGGCAAACAGGGGGATTGTCATTAATGTCTGTAACTTCAACAAGAATTTCTAATGGTCTTGCTAGGGGTAATCCAACCTCATCCTTTGCAGCTGCATAGAAGACATACTAAAACAGGAAAGTCAAAGTCAGGATAAAATTTATCCAAAATTCATTCCTGCATCTCACCCTGAAAAGCAAAGTAAATGACTATTTCTTTTTATCCATTTGGGTGCTATTTTCTTAGACACGGAGAATAAGGAGGGGAAATGAAAAGGGTGGATTTTGAAGAAAAGAAACATGCTTGTTGAAAGCAGATAGGATGCTGTGAGGAGGAGGAAGAAGAATGAAGTTAAGAAGTAAAAGGGGGGAAGAGAAGAAGAAAAAAGAGGAGGAAGAGGAAGAAAAAATAGGAAGGAGGAGGAAAGGAGAAGAAAGGAGAAGGAGGAGAGAGAGCAAAGAGGAGGAGGAAGAGGAAAGGACTTGCCTTTATATGGTACTTTAAGGTTTGCAAAGCACTTTACATATGTTTTCCTGGATGAGCCTTACAACAATGGTGCTATCTCCATTTGACAGATCAAGAAACTGAGGATAAGAAAAGTTAAGTGGCTTTTCCAGGGTTACATAGGTTGCAATTGTCTGAGGTTTGAAGTCAGGTGATTGAAATAGATCTTCCTGATTCCAAGTCCAAAACTCTATCCAATGTGTCAGTTATTTATTGGATATAGAATGTTTGTTTAATAAAATCCCTGTTGCTATCATTGGTGCCCCTAGCTAAGACCATGCTTTGCCACTCATGATGGTTTCAAAGTTACTTACCGATTCCTTTTCTTCTCTGTCCAAGGGTTGAGTCACATAAATAATTCCATCTTGGTCAATTGAAAATGGGAATCGAATTAGTGTCTCCTTTACAAATAAGGAATAATGGGCACCTGGCTCATTCCACCGCACCTAGAGTCCCCCAAACAACAAGAGACAGTTTGTGAAATGCAAGCAAAGATAAATTGATTTAGAGATATATGAGATCTTAGAGACTATCTAGCCCAGGGATGTGTAAACTGCAGCCTTGACACCACATGTGACCCTTTAAGTCCTCACGTGTAGCTTCACAGAACAAATCTAAAGGGCCACACATGGCCTTGAGGCCACAGGTTCCGGACCCCTGATTCTATGCCAAGGTCCTCACTCTAGCGATACGAAAACTGAGGCCCAGAGAGGGCTTGTCACTTGTTTAAGGTAGCATAGGTACCAAACAGCAGTGGCAGGACTCAGTGCCAAACTCTGCGGCTCCATCTAAATAAGGAACTATTTCCATCACACTATGTCACCTCTTAAATCTGAAAAGCTGTAGCTTTGTTGTGTCAGATACTTTCCTATGGGCAGGCTTCCCTGACCCTGCCTGCTGCGGGTGTCCTCCCTCTCGAACTGCTTTGTATTTGATTTTATATTGACTTTGTATTTACGTGAGTATTTGAATGTGTGTCCCTTCTGATGGAATGTAAGCTCTGTGAAGACAGGGACTGTTTTCATCTTTATTTTTGTGTCGCCAGTATCTAGTACATTGCTTAGTATAAAGCAGGGACAAGTAATAATGCTTCTTTATTGCCTAATCATTTTGCTTTTTCAAAAATTGAACAGTTGTGATATTGTTATGCTTTTGTGCATATGGAACAACTCATGTGTGTGTGGCTATATATGTGTACAAGTGTACTGGCAATCGAACATTTAACTTCCAACCAAAGATGCTCCAGCACTTAGCTTAGTGCCTGCTACATAGTAGGCACTTAGTAAATGCCAGTTGACTGAAGAAAGTTTTCACCTTTCAAGGTTAAATTATTACAAAAACAGGGATGATTACATTTTCAGAAGCATTTTTCCCTCACAAAATAATACTAATCTGACCTATCTAAAGCATGTAGTATTTGCCCTGTCTCCCCTCCACACCACCCTCTGTCTTGGAACTCTAACTGATGTTCAAGGATGTGTATCAACCTATCTGTACAAGAGACAAAATGTTCTTTGTGGCAGACAAAATTTAAAGATTGGAGTCCTGACTTACTACAGGCTTCAAAAATTTACCACAAATGAATTTAAAAAAAGAGGACAATTTGAACTGTTCTCCTGGGAGATGTTTAAGAAAGCTAATGGATCTGTAAATAATATAAATCCCTCCCCAAGATGTTTAGTCTTAGAACATTAGGGATAAGGTGCATGCCAGATTCTGGAGGTTTTTTGAAATGGCAAGAAAATTCAATAGCAAGGCTGCCCTATTAGACATGAGACTTGAAATGTGTCAGAAGAGTTACTGGACTAATTATTTTTCTTTCTGTCATTAACAACTTATTCTCTCTAATTACCTGGCAAATTTCAATGAGACAAGTAGCACATTAATAGCCATTAATACTCAAACTGTAGGTGATTTATTTGGCTTATCCCATCCCCTTCCTCCGAGTTCATTGACTGAAGCCTTGGTGGAGGGAAAACTATGAATCGCTGTCAAAGAGAGGCAAATCTGGATGAGGGATCACATAGGGGGATCATGGGTAGCTGAAAGGGGCAGCATGATGGCACTAAACAGGTAGAATAGATGTTGGTACCTAGAACATGGAGAGACTTACAAAAAACCAAGTCAGAGAACTTTGAAAAAAATGCTGACTTCACGATTGTGCTTTCAGTCAGTCTTATCTATAGACCTTATCCCTTGACAACATCAGAATCATATTCCGGGCACCATATCCAAAACAAAGACAAGGGACATAAATAGAAGAAACATAATTCTAAACTGAAATTATAGTCAAAAAGCAAAGCATCATCATCAGGTATACACTGTGTGGAATGGACATGCTCTCACACAGATAATGTCACCATGTCACAACATAAAGAAAGGTCAGCAATGTGCTATTTACTCAATCAAGTTATATTCTACTTAAAGTAAGTGGTTAGTCTATCTCAATAATAGCCCTTAGAAGAAGTATGAAAGTCTTTGAAAGTCATCTGATGAAGTCAAATGACACCAGATAGGAAGTCTTACTAGGAGGTTTTGTTACGCTCTGGAACATCAAGTCCCAAGAACTGCAGAAGTTGGAGCAAGTATGGCTTTCTAGAATACTCTAAAGAGGCAACATAAGATGAAGGGAGAAGGAAAGAAAAGTAGAGAAGGAGGGCTCTTAGTCCTCAACCATTTAAGTTTCAAAGGGGCAGTGGATGTTAGATTTTCTAACTTCCCATTAATATCCTAGCAATATCACTGGATCAGATCATGGAAACATGCATTGGGACCAAGGACAAATTCAATATAGACTCATCATGCTTAAAGAGAGCTTCCTGAGCACTCCATGAATGGGAGAAAAGGACTTCCATTAACCAAGTGCTATGAGTCATCCATTTTGCCAAATGTGCTCTCTAAGTTTAAGCTCACTTTTTTTCCTGGACTCTGGATTCTTGGGGAAGTATGTCTCAGACAAAAGGAGTGGTGAAGGAAATGGTTTGGCCCAGCTATTATTACTACACCGTATTAATAAACACCCCTCTCTAAAAGCTATTTGACTTTCTAAAAGCTCTTCTAAAAGTCTAGCTGACTGAACTGATTCTCAACTACCAATTTTGGGAAAAGCACATCAATCAGACCTTGAATCAATGGCATTAGAGAATTATTCCCTCCTCCCAGCTCTTCAGGGGTACCCTCTAGAACTCAGTAGTCCTGTGGACCTGTTCATCAGTAGGAGTTAGAGTTGCAATGATGATCCTCAAAGCTTACCTGTGCCATAGTATTTAAATGTCCAAAAGGGCAGAGATAATATGTGGTTCGTTTACTTTGATGCTTTGCCTTTTTTGCTTTTTCTTTTCTTTCTTTCTTTTGTTTTGTTTTATTTTCGCTATGCACAAATATGTACTCAATTCATGTTGTGTCATTGAAGATCACAGGGTCTGAGGAGATTAAGCCTCTGTATATGGAGAGGAGGGAACTAATGGGATATTTGCATCTATTGGGTAACAGAATAAATAGAGTGCTGGGCCTGAAGTCAGGAAGACCTAAGTTTAAATCTGTCCTTAGACACTTACTAGCTGTATGAGCGTAGGCAAGTCACAACCTCTAATTCCTCTTCTGTAAAATAGGGATAATGAAAACACCTACCTCCTAGAGTTGTTGGAAGGATCAAATGTGATAAAGTTTGTAAAGCCCTTATCATGGTACCTGTCACATAACAAGAGCTATATAAATATTAGCTATTATTACTATTACCTGAGTGATTTTGATGGGGTAAGGCTCAGTAGAGTTTTCTTTAATGGTGATGGTCCCTGGTGCCTTCCAAATGTTCTCTTCCACAGCAATATTCACAGGTACGGTATCACTGAAAGAATTTTCTGATTGACCTCCCATGTCCATCACAGAAACCACCAGGTGATAACGTGGATTCTTAAATGGATCTAATTGCTTTGACCCTGGAAAAGGGGAAGGGAAGAAACAACAGGTTTTGTGTGACCCCTGGGGGGGAGGGGCAGACAAGTACATAGTATTCAAACCTAAATTTTTTTGAGGCCTAGGAAAAAGACAGTTTACATTCTTTACATACCTTCTTGGGTAAGGGAGATTCCACCGGTTTTGTTGTTTATCTGAAAATACATTACATCACCTATCTTGGGAAGCTGGACAGCAATTCGATAAAAAAGCTGGGCATGGAGAGTAGTGGGATCATCCCGGTCTGTAGCACTGACATACATGAAGGGCTTTCCTGTTTAGCAAAACATGGAAGAAAATATGTAAATCATTAGCCTTAGGTTGGGGATCTGGTTCATTCATTCCTTTGACAAGCATTTCCTAATGGCTGCTATGAAGGAGGCAGGAAGCTTAATGCAACATCTTATAGAAATACAATATTGCTGGTGTTTTTTTTGAGTACCATCCAGAAAGAAAAAAAATGGTCACTGAATTGTTTCCTTGAGCAGTTCACAATGCCAGATCTAAGGATTCTCTTTGACCCAAGCCTCCTTGCCTTTACTGCTAATAATCCCCAGTTTCCTCTAAGATTCAGCTCAAGGGCTTCATTCTATAGGAGGCCAGCCCTGATTCCCCCAATTTTTAGGGACCTTTCACCTCTGAAATTATTTTGTATTAATCTTGTATACATTTTGCATTTACTTATTAATGAACATGTTGTTTCTCACTCTCTTCCCTCCCATCTAAGAGAAGGTAAGGTCTGAGAGGGCAGGGATTTCTTACTCTTTTTTGTTTTTGTCTTTCAGTACCCACCATGGTGCCCAGAATCTGAATTGAATTAAAATGAATTTCCCTCCTCCTCTTCTCCATTTTTGTGACTCTCCAGGACTCACTGCTCTTCCTAACCGTTTTGCCCCATAATGTCCCACTCTGTTACCTGGGCGTGAATTCTGCCTTACAGTTCCATTGTATTGTGACTGGAGAAAGATGGGACGGTTATCATTAACATCTACAATTGTAATTGTGATAGGAACTGGGCCCTCTACTCGGTTCCCTCCTGCATCCAAGACTTCTACCTGACATTGAAAAGAAAAGTTTAAAATAACATTAACAATTTAGGGCTTGCAATGGGTTTTACATGCTGTCTCATTTGAGCCTTTCAACAACTATGGGAGGTAGGTAAGAGATCTTTCAGTTGGGGTAATATTCCTAGAAATCATAGGAAAGAAGTAGTCAAATAGCATGAAATCTGAAGATTCCTCAAAATAACTACAACTGCTGTGGCAATAGACATCCCCACTATTCATTATGGGATTGATTGCTATTGTGAAAGGTTGATTGTAAAGGAATCTGCACAATAAAAAGTGTCATTTAACTATCTTTATTGGGCAGAATCATTGCAACAGTAACCCTTGGAGCAGGGTATTATGGGAGTATTCTCTAAAAACATCAGGAGTAGGAGTAGGGCCAGAGGCAGCGACAGCAGCAGTCGTAACAGTACCAGCAGTAGTAGTAGTAGTAGTAACATAGTAGCAGCAGTAATGTGGCAACATCTTTCACATGCACTTTGAGTCATAAGAACAATTTAAATTGTAGATAGACAATTTGAATGCTACCCTGGTCTCTACGGAAGATGTTCAACAACTCCTCGTTGGAGTTTATATAAAATGGACAAGAAACATCCAGAATGAGAAGACGTGAATAGGTAGCAATCTACTTGGAAAGGACTTTGAGATTCTTCCACATGAGATCACAGATACACAGTATCAAAGTATAGGGTGCTTGATATCCATCATCTCATTTGGTACTCACAGCAACCCTAAGAAGTAGGCCAAGTCTGGATTGTAATTCTCTATGCTGTACCTGAAGACAATGAGAGGCAAAGGAGGTTTGGCATAGCTAGTTAGGTGTTAGAAATGGGATTGATATACAGAGTTTCTCTTTCTTAGGTTTTTTTTGATTTATCAAAAATGCTAAATGACCTGGGCAGCTAGGCTAGCCAAGAGTAGAGAAAGGAAGAAAGAGAAGAGGAAGGAAGGAAGGAAGGAAGGAAGGAAGGAAGGAAGGAAGGAAGGAAGGAAGGAAGGAAGGGAGGAAGGAAGGAAGGAAGGAAGGAAGGAAGGAAGGAAGGAAAGAGAATAGAACAGGAGTGAACAGAAGAGAAGAGGAAATTCTTTGACCCCTGACTTGAAATTCTCTCCCACCCTGTATCACACCCCCATCACAGGCTAGTTTCACAGACCCCTGTTTCCTTTTTCAGTAGAGGGAGAGGAGGAAAAACTGTGGGTTTTGCTCTTATCTCTTCACTTGTATTTTCTACCTTTTGCATTGCTGAGCATTCTTTTTGTCTCAACATTGATTCTCCTTGGGCATATTCAAGGACAGGTGTGCTATTTATTGTACCAAGATAGGGTATGAGAAAGGATTGGGTTGCAGGAAGAGTAGACTGATTTTGCCTTTGAGTAAGAGATGATTTCTAAGGGGAACTAAAATGACTGTACTCAGATGAGCATTCCTGAGTAAAGGACTTTGTCACGAGAATAGGAGTCCCTTGACCAGAAAGTCTGAGAGAGAGGGTATTTTTGTTTTTCCATAGTAGGACACACACAAAGTGGACACACAAATTTAAAATGAAATAAGTGTTAACAAAGCACTTCACCAGGACCAGAAGAGCTTGTAGGAAAGAACTCTTCACAACGATTGAGTTATTTATAATGCTTCAAGTGGTAAAGATCAGGGTGTAGCCCAAGGCATGGTTTCTGCTCACCTGGAGTCTATGGACAGCTTTGTTTTCTCTGTCCAGGAGTCCAGAATAATACAGTATTCCTTCTGGATCGATAAAAAAAATGCCATCTGTCTCACCACTTAACTGAAATTTCACATCAGTAGCATCAGTCTTAAACTGAGAAGGAAAGAAAAACAAAATTAGTAAATATAGAAGAACAATTTGTTGGTTTTATGGGAAGTTATGAATAGCTGCAGAGGCTGAATCCATGAACACATTTAGAATGTAAAAGAATGTAAGCTCTTTGAGAGCAAATATGCCATTGTTTTTGTCTTTCTATTACCAATATGTAACACAGGGCATGTCCTTTAGTATAGATAGAAGAATAACAGAAGACACAAGAATGAAAATTATTCAATTCCTTAATTGAAAAGCATTTATTCAGTGTCTAATATGTACCTAACTGTTATATGCTTGTGAAACATGGACAATCTATCAATGCCATACCAGGAAACTGAATCACTTCCATCTGATCTGTCTTAGGAAGATTCTGAAGATCACATGGCAGGATAAGATACCAGACACTGAGGTCCTTGCTTGAACAAAACTGCCAAGCATTCAGACTTTGCTTCAGAGAGTGCAACTCTGATGGGCTGACCACATTGTTCAAATGCAAAACATGTGCTTGCCAAAAAGACTATTTTATGGAGAACTCACACAGGACAAGTGTTCACATGGTGGTCAGAGAAGCAATACAAGCACATTCTCAAGGTCTCTCTCAAGAACTTTGGGAATTGATTGTGTGACATGGGAGACACTGGCACAGGACCTCCAGAATGGTGTGCCCACATCAGAGAAGGTTCTGTGCTCTATAAGCAAAGCAGAATTGAAATAGCTCAAAGGAAATGCAGGATGTGCAGATTTAGAGAATCCACCCCAAACGTTCACATGGACTACTTGTACCTAATCTGTGGCAGAGCATTCTGAGCTCGTATTGGTCTTATCATCCACAGTCAGACACACTGAAGCTTGACTTTATCATAGTGCTGTCATTTTGGTCCTCTTCGAGAATAAAAGAGAGCAACAATAACAACCAGGTACAAAAAATAAAAATTAAAAGAGGGAAGTAACTCCTGTTCTCCAGGAACACACATTATAACAGGATTGTGTGCGCATGTGTGTGCATGCTATCTCTGTGTGCATGTGTGCATACATGTGCATGCATGCATGTGTGTACGTGTGTGTGTGTGCGTGTGTCTGTGGTATAGTGTTCCATACACAATAGGCACCTAATAATGTGGTACTAGGACTGGGCTAATTGGAGAAGACCATGTCTATCTATGGTGGTGTAGTAGAAGTGGTTGGGTAGTGTAGAACCAGATTATGGTAGGCCTTGGAATGCTGTGATGCACAATAGAAAACTAGTATAGATTCTTGAGCAAAAAAAGAAATGTTATTACCACTAAATATGTGTCAAGGGCCTTCAAATGCACATAAGAAAATCAGTGTTTCAGCATGATTAACCTAAGCAGGGTTGGGGAACCTGTGGTCTCAAGGCCACATGTGGCCCTCTAGATCCTCGGTTGCAGCCTTTTGACGGAGTACGAGTTTTATAGAACAAATCCTTTTATTAAGCAGACTTGTTCTGCAAAGTTTTGATTCCATCAAAGGGCTGCACTTGAGGACCTAGAGGGCCACATGTGGCCTGGAGGCTGCAGGTTCCATGGTAGGGTTAGTGTTATGCAGGATAAATTAGGAATTTGAGAAAATGAAAGATCATGGAGTCATAGATGTAGAGTTAGAAGTTCGTCTCAGAGGTCTTACTCATTTTATAGATGAGAACACTGAGGCTCATAGAGGCCAGCCAGGCAACAGTGAGTCAACATGCATTTATTAAGTGATTATTGTATGCCAGGCACTCTACTGGAAGTGCAACAAAGTCAGAAAGATGGTCCCTGCTCTCAGGGAGCTCCCATTCCAATGGGGAAGACTCCAAATTCAGAACTAGGAGACTTACTATTTACAATCTTCTTTAACAAAAGACAATAAGAGAGATCCATAACAATACTTTTTAAGGATCTGGAGATATTTACCCCAGAAAAGATAAGACTTAAAGGGGAACATTATCATTGTATTCAAACGTTTTATAGAATGTTAAAATTAAAAGAGACCTTAGAAAATATCCAGATCAAACCTTCACTTCGCATATGAGGAAGTTGAGGTCCAAAGACATTGGGTTATCCAAAATCCCACAGCTAGAGAGTGAAAGAGAAAGGACTTATTCTCAGGCCTTTGGATTCAAGTCCAGTATTTTTTTTTCATTATGCCATACTGCTGGCCTTTGGGAGGAGGAGAGTTGGGAGGTAGGATAGTTCATACCTGTGATTTCATTGACTTAGGGAATCCCTAGTGAAGAAATTTCTTTTACTGCTACAGATTGGCAACTCTTCTATATTTCCAGACTAATCTTTCCCATGAACTCTTCAGTGAACTCTAGCCCCACATACATTCATTTGTATTTAGTTGTATATATTGATAAAGATATTTCCAACTGGTCCACTTACTATTGTCCATTGCCAACATTCCATCTTCCATCTCTCATCTCCATACCTTTGCACATGCTGTTCCTCAGGCCAGCATCCTCCTCCCACTGCCTGCCCCCTTCTAGTAGAATATAATTTCCTTCAGGTCAAGGAGTATGTCATTATTGCCTATATATTGCAAGTGCCCAGAACAATGTCTACCACACAGCATGTACTTAACAAATGATTGTTCAACTGAATTTATTTGAGAATTAGAAGGGACCTTAGGAAGTCATCAAGGTGATTGAGCCCAAGGATATTAGTGTCTTATCTAAGGTATACAGCTAGTCAATGTTAGAGCTTTCCTGACTCTTGGTTTAGGACTCTTTGCAATATTCCACATAGATTTCAATTACAATGTTTTCCCCTTCCCAAGACAAATAATATTGTCTTTAAGCTAAAGTAGAAATTCTTAATTTGAGGTTCACAGATTGGATCGTTTGTGTTTGTCCTTCACAGCCGAAGAAGACCATGTCATCAGAGAAATGATGACATGACTTGCACTTGACTTAGTTTTGTATGCAGGTCACCAGCGTCACTTCTCCTCCAGAGTCATCTGAATCCAAAGACCTGATATTCCTCAGGATAAGGAGAGATGACCCAAGATGCACTGGGAGACCGTGGGCCCTTTAGGCCAAGGTGGTTGTGGCCCTCACTTAGGGTGAGGCAACTCCCATTCGTTGCATATGCCTGTTTAAGAAGTAGCCTCACAGATACCCTAAGGGTTAAAACAGCTAGATGGCATAATGAATAGAGCACTAGACTTGAACTAGGGAACCATTTTGAATTTTGTTCACCAATTTGCTAAAATTCAGACATTACTAAAGCAAAGATTCCCAGTGATTCCACCCAAAATTGAAGTCATACAGGTAATACAAGTATATTCACACACACACACACACACACACACACACACACACACACACACACACACACACACACACACACACACACACCCTCATATGTATGTATGCTCATCCACTACTGCCACTCTGGCTATCCACACTACCTTCTTCTCCATTTCCCAAATGCCTTCATATACTATTGTTCTGTTGACACCTTATCAAAATCACAGGGAAGAATTTGGAGCTGAGCTTTGAGGTAAAAATGAGTTAGAGTATTGCCTCTGGTGCAAAAGTCATCTGTTTCTACCCTGATTGACTTTCAGAGAATTTGAATCTTAATATAATACATTGCTTCCACATGTGAGTGAACACATAGCAAAATTGGGCTCTAGCTTATCTAAACACATCAAGCTGTCTCCTTTTCCAGTCCAAACTTCATTCTGGGTGTCAGGGTTCCTGATCCCCATGGAACATTCAAAGTATGGGGAGTCATTGGAGAATGTAATACATGCCCTTGTAATACCAATGATCCCTTCTCTCTATTTGATTTGCTCTCTAAAAATTTGTTTGTTAAGGATTTCTCAGTCTACCATTGTGATTCAGGTATGGCTATGCTCTTAGATAAAGAAAATCAAGGTCCACTGTGTAATAGGGCTCACTAAAATGAGACACCTTAATACCCAAAAGTAATCATTTACCTGAAATATAACTTGCTTGTTTCTTTCTTCACCTTCAGATATTGAAAATGTCATAGGTTTCAAAGGTCCACTGAATCCCCCATCTTGACCATATCCAATCATCTGGTAAGAGAGAAAAAGAATAGAAATTATACTGACCATCTTTCCTGAAAATCTACTCATTTTTTCATCTAGTTTTTTAGTGGTGCTCAGGGCCAAAACTTTAAACAGAGTTGATCTACCATGGATTAAAATCATGTGTTGATTATCAGCATAAAGTTGACTTCTGCCTCAAATTCTTCCATGTTTTTTATCTTGTTTAGAAAGGCTCCTTGTGACCTGAATATTTCTTATAAGGAAACAAGTACATATAACTGATTAGTATGATATGATCACTCAATATTGGCACTCAAAAGACTTATGTAAAATCTGGGGAAGTCTATATTTCCTTGAAGAATAGAATTGAGATGGACATTCCTATAAAAATATACAAAAGGGTAAAGCAGGTATTTCAAACATGTAGCAGTTATAGGGCAGGAAGACCTTGAATTGTCAATATCTAGCAGTTTTCTGTCCACCAGCTTCCAGTGGATAATCACTAAGGTAGGACATAATGTGGTGAATGATAGACTAAAGGAAGTGCCCACCACCTGTCTTCTCCCCAGTTTACATGAAGAATGTTCCTCAATGATCACTTTCCCCAAACAGATAAAGACAAAAGATATGATGATGATGACGACAATGTTGGAGTGGTAGAGGTGAGAGTGAAAGGTGTTTTCTCATCTGTAAAATAGGAGGGCTGGACTAGATGAACTCTAATCAATCAATAAACATTTATTAAATGTTACTATGTGCCAGGTACTTTGCTAAGTGTTGGGGATACAAAAACAGGAAAAAGAAAGGTCCTGCCCTCCAAAACTTTTCCATCTCTACAGTTATGATCCTATAGCCATTCCAATGAAGACAAATTGAAGTATATTTATTTAGGGAAGCATTCTCTGGGGTTATTTAAAAATGGAAAGTATGTTTCATTCTGTGTAAAGGTGAAAGATTTGGAACAATTTAAAAGAGAATAACATTGACAATAATCATGATCGGAATAAGGATAGCTAGCACTTATTTAACAATTCAATATTGTTCTAGAAATATTATCTCACTTAATCCTTACAACAACCCCTATTGTTCTCCCCATTTTATAGATGGGCAAATTGAGATAGACAGAGGTTAAATGACCTTCCAAGGGTCATACACTCGTAAGTATCTGAGGTAGGATTTGAACTCAGATCTTCCTAATTTCAGGTCCATCTATCCTGTGGTGATACTTGCCTCCAACCTTTCAGCAAAGATCTGAGGTGGGCTAGAAGTTTAGAATAAGGTATACCTTTTTTGAACGTGGCCAATGTGTTGATTTTTTTTCTTTGGCTTAACTATATATACATTGCATTTATTTGTTGCAGTTTGGGTTCTTCTGTTGGGGTGGGGAGCAAAGGTGGATTCCACAGGAAAAACAGATGTTATATAAAGAAAAGGGTATCAACACAACTTTTTTGTTAGTGGAGGAGTTCTGAATATGGCCCTATTTGGGATGAGGTCAAGGGTGGGAAAGAACAGAAATGATAAGGAGATCACTCTAACCAGAAGAACGTCAGTAGCTGCTGAGCACTTTTCTAGAAATGAGCAAAAAGCTCCAGACCTATAAAAGAAGAGAATCAGTCACATGCAATAAAGAGGGTTTTTCTCCATCCCAAACTGTGCATATTCATGGACATGAAAGCCATTCAATAGTGGCCAAAAAATACACGCACATACAGACATACACATATATGTACCTGTGATAGACAGATAGGCCTTCAAATAACATGAGAATAAGGAAAGAAAAATCCAACAAATGTGTCTTTAGAATTGTCTAATCTTGGCTAATCTACTGCCGATTGTTAAGCAAAAGATAAGGGCAAATAAATCCTCACTGAGAAAACCTATATTTGTTGGAAACCTGAGCAATATATTGCTCCTGGTCTTACAAACATGTTTTGAAAGGTCAACTTCATTACCCAATTTATCAATACTTTTTAAAAACACAAATACATTGTTGTGTTCATTTGTTAAGAATGACAGTCTGGCTCATATTGGTGTGAAGAATTCAGCTCTGTAATTTGAACATTGTATAGGAAGGAAAACTATTAACAATGGATAAAAAGCCACAATTCTATGAGATTTGGGTTCTAGGACCAGTTCTGATACATACTTAGCCATGGAACATTGAGCACAATTAATTTCTCCCGCTTTCATTTTCTTCATTGTCAAGATGATGATGACAAAACTGTTATTATTCCTATGTACCAGGCACTGTGCTAAACACCTGGGATACAAATACAAGCAAATAAAACCATCGCTGTTTATATTCTGATGGACTATGTGGTGACACACAAGATAAAATGCTTTGTGAAGAGCCTAGTGGTCCAGCAACCTCCTTGGTTCAGTCCAGCAGCAGCCACTGCACAGAATCCAAGGGAATTGCCTAGCTCAGTCTGGCAGGAGCAGTCCAATAGTTGAGTATCCTGCCCAATTCAGGTCAGCAGTAGCCTAGCCCAGTGAGAAAGTAGCTTAGCAATCTGTCCAGCATACTGTACGAGGATCCAGACTGGTCTAGAGTGACTCATTCATCACTGATGTCCCACCCCAGAGTGAATTTTGAGGGGATTCTTCAGAGAAAGAAAGAATATTAAAGACCTGTCATTCTCAAGTTGCAAGCTGCCTTGGCTGTGTGTCCCTTATATGGGAACCTCACTAACGTTGTACTTTAATTTCATATCCACTCTCCCATCCCTAGCCAGGCTCTATGATTCTTTGTGAGAAAGTATGCCCCAACTTGTTGATTTTTATTAGGGGTGATGATGGAAAGAGGACACTTTGGAACTACTCTTTTTGCCACAGTATTTTAGTAAAAGACTTTTTCTAGAGGCCAATTGAGATTATTGGCTGATTGCTAATGTGAAGCACACTGGCAGGAACTTGTGAACTACTATTGGGATATCTACATATAGTGTTACCCCTAGAACCTCAGGTAGCAATTGACCTCCTAAATACCCAGTCTGGCAATATAAGTAAAAGTTGGGGGAGTGAGCCCAGAGGAAAGTGCTATAAGAAAAATCTAGGAAGGCTTCTATGAATAGATGCTGAATGAAGTGAGCAGAATTTGGAGAACAATTTATACAATGACCACAATAACTTAAAGGAAAGTAACTTTGAAAGAATTCCGAATTTGGATCAAGATAGCGGCCAAGTATTACTTCAGAAGGCTAATGTTAAAGCCACCCACCTCTTGTCAAAGAGGTAATGGATGTTAGAGATACAATATTTTCAGACATACCTACTGTGTGGATATTTTCTTATTGGTTGCAAAGGAAGGGAAGGGGAGATAGTAGGCAGTAATAGTGATAGAAAAAAAGAAATAAGAAAAGAAAAAAGTACATCGACAAAACACTTAAAAATACACAGAAGAAAACAGAAGAGAACACAGACAAACAGGGCAATATTGTTATCATGGAAAATTTAAATTTTGCCTCAGTTGATTGGAGTATCATTCTAGCCTATAGAGATATATTTTAAAAACCTGACTGTCATTCAGCACATTAGTTATCCCTTCACGTTTTCTGCCATCTACAAATTTTAAAATATGCTTCCTATACCTTTATGCAAGTCATTGGTAAAAATTGTGACATAGAACATAATATGGTATTGGAATACTCCACTAAAAACCTCTTTTTAGGTTGCTATTATCATTTTGTTTTGTTCTGTTTTGTTTTAGACCTAGTCATTCAGCCATTTCCATTTAGGTATTCAATCATTTAGACCAAAGGTGTCAGATACTTTAGAGGACAGCTAAACTAGATTAAAATGTAATTAGAAAATATTTACCAATATTTCAATAAAAATACAATAAACACAGATAATGTGAATTTGTGCTTTTCTAAGCCAATATTGCCCCACAGAGATCCTTATGTATGATTTTGTGCTCCCCTTTCTATTTGAGTTTAACGTCACTGATTTAGACCATGACTCCATCTTCTCCACAAGATTATCATGATCTACTTTGTCAGATGCTACTAAAATCTAGCTAAACTCTATCTATGGCTTTCCACAGATCTATCAATCTAGTAATCCTGTCAAAAAAAGGAATGAGGAGGTGGAGCATAGGCACACATATGGAACCTCTCCCCACACAGCCCATAAAATACCTATAGAGAGGGACTCTCAACAAATTTTGGAGCAGTAGAAGTGGAGAACAACAGAGTGGAGGAGATTTCCAGCCCACAGTGACCTGAAAGGCCCACGGGCAACATCTGTTGCACCAGTGGAGGAGCCTCATGCACAGATTTAGTCATGTCATAGCTATCTTTGAAAATCTTCCAAACTACCTCCTGCTATTAAAATAATATCGTGATTTCTCTTTCTGGAAACCAAAGGCTTTTCACTACCCTACTTTCCCAGCCTTGGGCCATCCTATCTATGTTTCTAGTCTCGTTTCATTATTACTTACCTCCACACATGCTATGAGCTCTCTCCAAACTAGATTGTTCTCTCTCCCAATCAACACGTCCTGCATTTCCCCCTCTTTGTTCCAGCTCTCGCTTATACTGTGATTGTCTTCCCTTTCCCCTTTTGCCTATTGTATATCTCCCCATACTTTAAAGACTAAATCAAATGCAACCTCCTCCACAAAACATTCTCTGAACTTCTCTTTTGGTATCAACTTTCCCCTTTAGATTTTACTGATGATATATTGTTTTGTACTATCCAAGAGTTTGCTGAGCCAGCTCATTCCAGTTGGAGAGAGACAGTTGTTAAAATTTCAGAGTGAGCATTTACACCTTAGGAACTGGCAAATACTACAGATCAGATCTGGATTTATTGTTTTGTTGATTGTCTAGACTTAAGAAAGTGATGGATAAAGTATTAATAATGCAGATTAACCTTAAAAGTATGTCCTGTCTGCATTTTTTTTTAAGAAAAAGAGAGATAGTTGTTTAACATTAACCAGCATAGCCCTCCTTATAGTTTTCTGTAATTTTTTATTTTTCTTCTAATTAGACTGTAAGTTCCTCAGTGGGTAAAGGGAATGAGTTTATGCTTTAGATAAACTCTGGTTCTCCTCTATATTTAATGCAGTAGTGTGAAAGTAATTACTAAGGACACCATTAATAAACTGAGGCTCAGATCAGCTAAGTGATTTGCCCAGGGTCATACAGCTAGTGGGCGGACCAGGACTCAAGAGACCTTGGTTCTCACTGTGTGATCTTAG
This sequence comes from Notamacropus eugenii, assembly GCF_028372415.1. Taxonomy (NCBI): domain Eukaryota; kingdom Metazoa; phylum Chordata; class Mammalia; order Diprotodontia; family Macropodidae; genus Notamacropus; species Notamacropus eugenii. The sequence continues at coordinate 158,954,307 of NC_092875.1, read as the reverse complement.
GTTTCTCTCAGACTTGGTTTTTCCATCCTTTAAAGAAACTGATTTGACTAAAGGGTCCCTTCCAGCCCTAACATTCTGCACTTTCAGAAGATTCATTGTGATCAAGTCAAAACCCCTTGAAAATTACAGAGAATCTGAAAATAAACAAGCTGTCCAAAGACTTTCCTTCCTTCCCAGACTATTTCCCAAAGTTGTTTTTAAAACTGAAGGACAAATCCAGCTTTGTAAAGCTCACTTTAAATTCACATTTGACATTTCATAAACCCAAGAGGTTTAGGGGAGATATTTCTCTTAATACTTTAAGAGACTCACACTGCACACATGAAAGAATGTCAGTGCTGGATAGTCACAGGAGAAGCCACATGGTTAACTTCTGAATGCCTAATTATTGATTCTAATTAAGTAAATGAATGTGATTACATGAAGCCTCCTGAACTTTCATTAATTAAAGCCCAATAGCAACAGCACAAGATAGAGCACTTTATATGAACTAAATAAAGAACACTCCAACCAATGTCAGATAGTTTTTTTAATCTTAGGTAAAGATTATCTTTTTTTTTTTTTTTTTAAGGAGAAACATTTTGTTTTTTACCTCCCCCTTCACTCTCACCTACAAGTACACGTTCTCTCTTTTTGGTAAGTTAATAACAAGAAATGTGTGTGTGTGTGTGTGTGCGCAATATTCACATACACTGATATACACACACACACACACTTGTACACACATGCACGTGCACACCCACACATATAGCCCTTGAGAAAAAACACTGTATGATTTTCATCTTTGTATCTATCTCCACTTCTTCTTATTACCACAATGCCTGGTATGCACTAGGTTCTTAATTAATGCTAGTTGTTTGCTCATTTGTTGGCTTTGTTATAGAAGGGATTCTTTTTTAGATATGAGTTTGACAAGATAGTCTCTAAGATTGCTTCTTGACTCTAAGATTCTGTGAGTCTGTAATCTTACAAATGAGGAAACTATTTTCAAGCTATAATTCATATATTTCATGTTGTGGAGCCAAAGTCATCAAAGCACTTTCAAACCGTTTATAATTAATTAATGAGAGGCAACTAAGTAACCAGCAAAGCCAGAGAGATCTGGGTACAAATTCCACTTTTTGTAACATCCTGGTTACATGACCCTGTGCAAGTCACAGTCTCTTAGAAGGTGCCAACCTGTATTGGTAGGGGAACTTTCCTAAACCAATGAAATCACAGATCCAACCTCTCTCTGTCTCTGTCTCTCTTTCTCTCATATATATGTATATATTACATATATGCATATGTGTATATAGTATACACACATACACATATATAATGCATTACACATATACATACACACATATATATCTATATACATGTGTGTAAAATATAAATTCTATATACATATCTAGTAATACAGATATAGTTTCCAAAGTGTTTTTATACTTTTCTTCATTTGAGGTTTACAATAGGTACTCCATGTATTTCATCCCTATTTTACAGATGAGGAAAGAGGTTCATAGAGGTTAAAAGATTTGTCTTAGATCACAAAGCTAATAAGTGTCTGAGGCAGGATTTGAACTCAGGTCTACCTTACTCAAAGTCCTGCCCACTTTCCATTAAGATATAACTCCTTCATTTGTAGCCATTCATGAATTCAAGGCGTTATTATCTCTGCTCCACTAAATCAAGCTGCTCTAAGGCCACAATGAAGATAGTGTCGGTATGTTTTCAAGTGTCTAAGCTATGTTTTCAGGAGACACAGGAAATACCCTGTGGTGCCCAAGTTGCTTGATACTCTGTTGCTGCCCTGGACATCAGCTCTAGCATGTTTGGGGAGAGGCTAGTTCAGCACTCTACCTCCCCTCCTGAGGGGATGGCCAGTAGGCATGACTGCCATGCTCTAGAACTCCATCCTCAGTTTATTAGTAACCCACTTGGATCAGATTGTTTCATGCTTCTGCCTTCCATTATCCCTACCTTCCAGTTACTCACCAATGATGAATCTATCATCCATCAATTTGTCCAAAATTTTCATGAGCCTACTTATACTTTTAGCCTATCCCTCTCTTTAAGATAACCAGTTGCTAAAGTTTATTTTTTCTGTAATGTAGCATTTCCTTTTAAGAACAAAAAATGCTTCTTCTAAGTCTCAGCAGACACATCCTTAGTATTCTAGTGTTCTAGAATGGGGCGTTTATCCAATGCATACACCCTTCATGACTTATATATGACATATACCCTTCTCAACTTTTATTGTCCTAGACTTTTCGTTTGTTTGTTATATATTGTCCACTAAAAGCCTCCTCTCATTGTGATGTGGGAGTAATCCGAGGGTCTTGAAAACTATATCAAGGAAGCACATAAGCTCTGGCAGGTCCTAGTAAGTTGAAAAGTCTTTTCATATAGACCTAGTGACATGACAGGACCACACTAGCTAAGCTCTGGAGGCTCCTTTCCAGAGGACTAAATTCCAGAAGAGTCTTGACTATTGCAACTCATGACAACCAAGCATGAAGGTATGAAGAAGTTATGATTTGAAAGAAGGTCCTCCTCTCAGTGAATTCTCAACTCCTTGATGTATTCAAGTAGAGATAGCCAGGTGGTACAGTAGATAATGGTACAGTGGCCTTGGATCTCTTCAGTTCAGGAAGAATTCATTAAGTACCTATCATGTGGCAGCTGATGGAGTAGATTGCTAGACTTGGAATTAGAAACATCCTAGTTCAAATCCTCTTTTAAGCTCATGCTAACTTTGTAACATTGGGCAAGTTGTGTAACTTCTCTCATCCTCAGTTTTCATATCTGCAAAACAAGGATCATCAACAACATGTCTATTCGTAGGTTGTTGGGAAGCTCAGATGAGATGTCTAGAAAGACCTTTGCAAAATTTCTAATGGTATATAAATGTGAGTTCATCTACAAAATGAACTGGAGAAGGAAATGGTGATCCCCTCCAGTATCGTTGCCAAGAAAATCCTAAATGAGGTCACAAAGAGTAAGACACAACTGAAATGACTAGACAGAAACAAATGTGAGCTAAAGACAGAAATGAAACACTCTCTCCCATCCAGGAGCTTATATTCCAATGAAGGTGACATTGTGTACCATTGTTGGTTTAATGCAAATATATTAATCTAATGGGCATCTAAAGTAAATTAAAATTTCAGAGGGAAGCACCAAAGGAGTGGGGTGGGGTAAAGTAGGGAAGGGATCAGGAAATTCCTCATGTAGGAGGCGGCACCCAAACTGAATCTTGAAAGGAGATAAGGATTCTAAGAAACAGATCCTGACACTTCTATCAGTATTTATTTCATTTCTCAGATGAATGAGAATATCATGATATAAATGATTCCTGTTCATATAACATTTGAAGGCTTAATTTGTGTCTCCACGCAATCTTGTAAGGTAAAGGTAGAAGGGAGGAAGCATTTACTAAACACCTACCATGTAGCAGGTACTGCTAAGTACTTTACAAATATTATTGTATTTGATACATGTAACCACACTGGGAAACAAGCGCTGTTGGGATACCCATTTTATAGTTGGAGCAATAGAAGTAGAAAGAACTTAAGTGACTTGTCCGGGGTTCTCATACAGCCATTAAGGGTCTGAGGCTGGATTTGAACCGAGGTCTTCCTGACTCCAGAATCTACATTTTATCCACTGCACCACCTAACTGCCTCTAGGCAATTGATTCAAATATTCACCTTCTCCTTATCTTGGCCTCTCAGAACCTCTGTTTTCCTTCAGAACTCAGCTCAGGTACCACTTCTGATATGAGACCTTTCTTGATTGCCATAACTGCTGATGCCAGGGTGGGGGTGGGATGTCAAAAAAGACCTACTTTCAAATTTTGTCCCAGATAAGTGTGGTTTTTGTGACCTCAGCCAGTCCCTTAACCTCTCTCTGAAATGGGGATAAAGATAGCAGTTATCTCACTATAACACAGGCAAAGCACATTATAAATCTTTAAAGAGGGATGTAAATGCTAGCTATTATTAACTATTATATGTGTACATGTAGTCTTCCCTTAATAAAATGTAGGCTCCCTTACAGCATGGACTGTCACTTTTTTCTTTTATATTCCTAGGTTCTAATACACAGTGATTACTTAACAAATGTGTTGATTGATTGATTATTCCCCTTTGACAGATTTTGAAATTAAGATTCAGAGAGGTACAACCAGGATTTCACAACTCATAAGGATCAGGGGCAGGATTCATTCCCAAGTTTCTCTTGATTCTCCATCCAGCATCATACTGTGACCCTCTCCCATTATATTATTATCACTGTCCCACCAAGAGTAACAGCTCTTTCCCAGAACCTAGAGGGTGGCTTCAATATAAAGAAATAATTACTGAAGGATGGTGTTTGACTTCAGGGCTCAAAGTTCAGGTTTTATAACATGACCATTAACTTCTCTTCCTGTCCGTTAAAATTACTATGAGAGCTATAAAAGTTTCAAAACTCTTGTACCCTCTATGAGTCACTAAAGTTAATATGTTCAGGGCTGGGAGGAACAAGCAGACCGTCATAAGTGTGTAATAAGGCCCTGGGGGTGGGGTTTGTCAGAAATGCTTGGGAACCTCCCAACTCTATGTTGATTTGTATGGGGTTAAAGTAGTCCCCCAAAATGGAGGATGGCTGGAGCATACGAACCAAAAGCCAACAGAAGCCTTGCCATGCCTGTGACAAAACCCGATGAAAGCTCCTCAGGGTTTGATTGTACTGAATTGTATAATAGCATGAGAAAAAGCTGTGAAAGAAGTGAGGTTTGTCCTTGGTGCCTCAAGAGTGCCCATACCGCAACCTTTACCCTGCTTATCTCGACATCCACAGCCTCCTCCACTGTCTACAAGGCCCAGGGACCTCAAGGCCTCTCCTTTCATTTCTTTTCTAATCTTGTTTCTGGGAAAGGCTCTGAGAAACATTCCTGATAGAATAGAAATGACTAATAATGGTTTCTTCCATAAGACTCCAATATTTCCCCTACATTTTAGCAGATCAACAAATCCTTAAGTGCAAAGATTCATCCAGTCAATCGATAAATATGAGTTAAGCATGTATTATATGCCAGGCATTGGGCTGGGTCTTGGGCTCACAAAGACAGAAGTACACCAAAAGTAAACATTCTAATGAGAGAGATGACATGCTCACATATAGGTATATTCAAAAACCTACAAAGCAGGTGCAAAGTTGGGGAGGAGGGGCCCTCACACATCTAGGGAACAGGAACTTGAAGAAAGAAAGGTCACAAGAGATGGAGTTAGGAGGGAGTGCACAAGTCAGCATAAATGCAAGACCAGAGGAGATGAGAGTGGTGTGTGAGAAACAGGAAAACAGCCAGTCTGGAGGAGAGTGATGGGCCACTTCTGACACCAGCCATACACACAAGGCAGTATGGTATGATGGAATGAGGGCTAGAGTTGGAGAGTTGGAGTTGTAGAGACTCTACAGAGACCAGGGTTTGAGTCTTACCTCCGGGGACCATCAGTAAGTCATTCAATCTCCCTTATATTAACCTTGGTTTCCTCATCAACTAACTAAATAGGGATAATATGTGTGTTCATCCTTCGTTGCTGAAGAAGACCATGCCATCAGTGAAATAATGGCATGACTTGCACTTGACTTTGAGTGACAGAGGTCTGTGCAGGTCACCAGCCTCACTTCTCCTCCAGAGCCGTCTGAATCCAGTGATCAGATATTCATCAGGATGACTGGAGATGACCCAGGATGAGGCAATTGGGGTTAAATGACTTGCCCAAGGTCACACAGTTAGTGAGTGTCAAGTGTCTGAGGTGAGATTTGAACTCAGGTCCTCCTGATTCCTGCACTGGTGCTCTATCCATTGCACCACCTAGCTGCTCCTATATAATATCAGTATAAGAAAACTGAAAGGTGAACACACAAGACTGACAGAATTTTTGTTTCCATGAGACCACTGGCATGGGCCCTCAGGATCTGACTTGGCAACGTATTATTCAATGGAGAAGGAGTACCTTAAACTACATCAGGAGGACAGGAGTTCAAGGCTCACTTCTGACACATATTAGCTATACAACCAAGGGCAAGTCATTTATCCTTTCAGGGCCCTAAGGTGCTAAGGCTCATCTCTACTGATAGATGAAGTTACCAAGCAGTTCTCTACACTAATGAAATTGCAAATCTGGTCAAAATAACAATAATAACTATAGTATTTCCCTCATGAGACTTATGTAAGGGTCTCAGAGGTCATTTGGTCCAATCCTCTTAACTGAGGCCCACAGAAGTTTAATGACTTGGCCAAAGCTACACAGTTAGATTAGGATTTGAATTCATATTCTCTGACTCCTATTGCAGTACTTTTTAAAAAATGAAATAGTGAGTGTAAAGTACTTTGTAGGTTTTAAATTGCTCACAAAATAGCTATTTTAATAGCTATTAACATCTATACAATAATAATAACAATTGACATTAGCCATCAAACATATCAGGTGATATACTGGAGATGGGAATGGGGCAGTGAAGGAGGTGGTGGTAGTGCCACCTTTGAAATGCTACTAGCTCCCTGCACTCAGGCTCATTGCAGCAGATGGTGGTTTAGGCATATTCTCATCTACCTTTTGGGAGCACCAAAAGGTATAAGTAAGAGTAGAGTAGAAGGAAATTCACCCTTACCCTAAACCCTGGAAAAAGAACTAAAGTGAAGCTTTCTGGATCCAAGGCAAAGAGTTGCACTCCTCTGAGGTTTCATTTCTATTTCCCAGCTTACACAGTTCTGCATGGATGAACCAGGGAGCCCAGATGGGTGAGTATACACCTAGCTAACTAAAACGGAACAAGGGCCCTTCTTCGCTCTAGATATTCTCTCTGTTTGACTCCTTCCCATGTGAGGATAGCCCCCATTTTGTATTATACTTTAGAGTTTACAAAGTGTTTTTCTTAAAACAACCCTGAAAGCTAGGTAGTACATTATTCCCGTTTTGCAAATGAGGAGGCTTAAACTCAGGGAGGTTAGCCATAAAAACTTCAGAATTATATTGACTCTCTTGGGCTAACTGGAACCAGCCATCTCCAATGCCTTCCCTAGAGTAAAGGCAATGAGAAACCAGAGGCCTGTTAGCATTCTTAGATCCTCCGGTCTTCATTTTGCACTCCAAAAAAAGGAATGAAAACCCTGCCTCACACTTGCACAAAATTAAATCCAGAAAATCACTGCAAGTGAATTTAATGGAGAAAAGGGACATGACTGATTCTTCTCCTTCCTCTCCCTGAAAAAACAGACAAAAGCAGGCCTAAATGAAACCTAAAACATAAACTAGAAACAAAAGGAACAACTTCATTTCTAAGTGACTCAGAGATAGCATTCCTTACTCAAAATGATTTTAAAAAATAAAGAATTCAGCAAAAGACATGGGAAAAGTCCAAATATCACTCATGATCCTTTGATCAGATCACATAAGAAATCTGAAAAACTGATTTTTCTTCCCCTTCTTCTCATTTTTAAACCTCACCCAGGTGGTGGTGATGATTTTCAGGGGCTGGAGGTGGGATTGGGGAGGCATTTTCATCTCCTGGCTGAAGAACATTCATTCTGGACATTTTAATTAAGGCAGAAGTGCGTGTGATTTACATCCACAGAATTCTGGGAATGAAACCGGTTTAAACTATACATGCTCTCCATCTCTTGACCTGGATTTGGTATGCATTTGCTTTGCAGGAAGGTTTTTAGCAAAGGATGGATGTTCCACTCTGATTTGCTGAGCCCACACCCTATCTGTATTCTGCCCTGACCGCCTGCTAAGCTGGGGCATGGAGGGAGGGCTCTGACAAATTCCCCCTGATGAAGGCTGAGAGGAAAGGGAAAGGAAAATTGGGAAATCCCCTGAGGGAGAGAGGAGGAAATCTAAGGGAGATGGAGGTGCAGCGAAGGGACACAACATACCTAAGTTGTCAGCAAATTGTCTAGTGAAAAACAGAAAGGAAAACTCTCTGATCTTACCAAATAAAGTAAAAGGAGGAACAGTGACCAAAAGGAGGTTTGTGTCTGCATGTTTTCTTTGATTCAAACTCCTGTGGAAAAAACAGAGATAAGAATAATTAATGACTGTTCAAACCATCAATCTTCTACTTATGAAAGATCAATGTTTTATTTCATGTCCTAAGGCCGGGATAAGAGAATAGAAGACTTGATTTGGAGTCAGCAGTTATGGGCTTGAAACCTATCTTCAATACTTACTTGCATAGTGATTATGGGCAAGTTAATTAGCCTTTCTCAGCTTCAATATCCTTATCTGTAAAATGGGGATAATAACCTACCTCACAGGGATGCTGTGGCACTCACATGAGATTTTCCTATATTAAAGAATTCTCTCTCTCTCCTCTCCTTTTTGCCTTCTGTCCTTTCCTTTTTCCTTCCCTCCCTCCTTCCCTTCCTGCTTTCTTCTTTCTTTCTCCCCCTCCTTTCTTCTTTTCTTTCTTTCTTCCTCCATCTTTTTCTTTCTCTTTCTCTCTCTGCCTTCCTGCCTTCTTCCTTCCTTCTTTTCTTTCCCTCTTCCCTTCTTCCTTCCTTTCTTTTTTCCTCCCTTTCTTTCTTCCTTCTTTCTTTCTTTCTTTTTCCTTTCTTTCTCTCTCTTTCTTTTTCTTTCTTTCTTTTTCCTTTCTTCCTTTCTTTTTCTTCCTTTCTTTCCTCTTTCTTTCTTTCTTTTTTCTTTCCTTCTTTCTTTCTTTCTTTCTTTCTATCTTTCTTTCTTTCTTTCTTTCTTTCTTTCTTCCTTCCTTCCTTCCTTCTTTCCTTCTTTTTTCACAGGACAGTCTTTTACAAGGATGGATTCTCTACTGTCTGATTAGCTAAATCTATGCCCAGTCCTTCTCCTTGACCTTTCCTCCTTCCCTGTTGAGCTGAGGGTATGTATATAAAGTGCTTTGCAAACATTAAACCCTTCAGGAGGAAAGAAGTTAGTCTTAATTAATCCTGTAAGTATACAAATGGGAAATTAATCCCAGTCCTTGGCTTGTCTCCTACTATACCAAATCCTGCTTCTGACACTTAATACCCATGTGACTTTGGGTTCATTAATTAACCTTCCTGGGTCTCAGTTTCTTGTTTGTAAAAGAAGGGATTCGGACTAGATGACCTCTGAGATCCCTTCTAGCCTGAGAGGTTGAATTCCTTGGTGAAATTCAGGACAATTCATAACTGTGCTTAAGCTATGAGAGAAATGCTCCATGTTTTCTGAAAAGGAAGGTTATTACTTAGATACAACATAATTTAAAGTCAAATCCCCTAAATCATTTTTATGATAAAGATGTGTAATGCTCTCAGGCACTCAAAATATCTTCATCTCTATGATCCTCTCAGATCCATTGTACTACAAAAGCCAAAGATTTCATAATACAATCACATTATCTTTATACAGACCTCCCTGTATGGCTGCTGAGGCAGGGATGATTATCCCCATTCATCGGGCAAAGGAAATGAAACACAGAATGTAGCTAATTGGTAAAACCAGGACCAGAATCTAGGTTGAATCACTCCTAGCCCTAGCCCTATCCTCTTAATTGAGAAGTCTTATGCATGGAAAATCCAAGAATCATAGAAATTAAGAGCTAGAAGCCACTTCAGAAGTCATGTCAGACAACAACAACACCTAGTAAGTGTGTGTGTGTGTGTGTGTGTGTGTGTGTGTGTGTGTGTGTGTGTGTGTGTACTTTAAAGTTTGGAAAGTGCTTTAGGAGTATTATCTTATTTAATCCTCACAACATCCTTGGGAGTCAGGTGCTATTTTACTCCCATTTTACAGGTGAGAAGACTCAGGCAGGCCAAGGTTAAGTGAATTACCAAGGTCACATACCTAACAAGTGTCTGAGGCTGGATTTGAACTATCCATTGTGCCACATAGTATTGTTTTGCAGATCTAGACACAAAGGGCCCAGAGTGATAAAAAGATTTATTATGCCACCTAGGGACTACAATTCAAGTCTCCTGCCTGCCATCACCAACATTCAAATATTTAAAAAGTCACTTTCCCATTAGAATCAGTTTGACTAATGCATCTAGATGTCACATTTAAATTCGGTTTATTTTCTCCTTTTGAAAGATTAATTACTTCATTACTTTGAGTACCTCTGCCATCAATGAAGCCTGAAACCCCTCCTTGCTTTGGTAGATGGCTTTTCCAGCTGCTTTAATTTAAAAAAAAAAATTAACTACCTTAGTGCCAATTTTTTGGTGAGCACCCTCTACAGACTATTAATTAAACAAGTCCCCAGACAATAGACATCATTCATCACTAAGATGATACTAAAAGACTCCCTTCTAGCCTAGCAAAAAGCTGCCAGGGTTTATAACCTATTGGCTTAAGCCACCAAGAAACTCACTGAGACAATGGGAAACTACATTGGTAGAAGTGGTTTATTTTCATGTTAAACAAAAGTGAGAATTTTTTGTGAATCATCTCATTTTTGTTTGGTGTTTTTAATAATATTAGTTAACAATTCACATTTATACAGTCTTTCAAGGTTTACAAAGCACCTTGGTACAAAAAGTTATGAGATAAGTAGTGGAAATATTCTTAGGCACATTCTACAAATGAGAAAACTCAGGCTCTGAAAGGTTAAATAACTTGCCCACAGTGCCAAAGCCTGCAAATGTCGGAGATGGGACTAAAAACAAAGTTTCTAAATTTCAGCATTCTATCCATTATGCCATGTCTCTATGCCCATCAAGCTAAATATGAATACTCAATGCACACTAATGCCTACAAAATGAAATATCCACATTAACTGATCAATCGGCATATGTTTATTATCTATTGTGTGTCGGTCATTGTTACAGTAGATGCTGGAGAGAGATCAAAAAAATGAAACAGTCCCCTGCCTTCAAGAAGTTTATATACTATCAAGGGAGAGAAGATAGATAGATAGATAGATAGATAGATAGATAGATAGATAGATAGATAGATAGATAGATAGATAGATGGATGCATGGATGGATGGACATAGTGGGAAACAGGATAGATAGAAAGAATAGAGAGAAAGAGTAGAAAGATAGAGGATAGAAAAATAGATAGAAGCATAGACATGATAGATATGTATAGAGAGAAAGAGACATAGAGATGACATATCTACATAGATATATAGAGGTACATGATATAAACAGCATAAATACAAAGTAATTGGGGCAGGGGAGAACACTCCTAGCTGGGAGAATCCAGAAAGGCCTCATGTAGCAAGTAGTACCAACTGAACTTTGAAGGAAACTGGGGATTCTAAGAGGGAAGGTAAGGGTAGAGCACATTCCTGAAATAGAGGACAGACTGTGCAAAGGCAAGGATTTGAGGGATGGAATGGCCTATAAGAACAGCAGACAGAGCAGCTGGCTGGACCATAGATAAGAGGTGACTAATATAATGAAGTTGGAAAGATAGGTAGAAGACAGTCTATGAATGGGCTTTTGGGGGGTTGAATTGGACATAGCATGCAAAAAACTAAGTCAAATTAGTTGTGTGAGGAAATTAGCAAACACATCAAACAAATCAGCAAAAAAATCAGGGATAAATATATTGCTTTGTTGTCTAGAATTAAGAAAGTGATGGAGAAAATGTTAATAATGCAGATTAAGATTTAAAATTTGCTTTGCATACAGTTTGGAGAGCTGGTTGTTAAACATTTACCAGCACGTCATTGGGGACAGCTAGATGATACAGTGAATAGAATACTAATTCTGGAGTCAGGAATGTCTGAGTTCAAATCTAGCCTCAGATACTTACTAACTGGAAGATATTAGAGCAAGTCTCTTAACTCTGTTTGCCTCAGTTTCCTCATCTGTAAAAAAGAGCTGGAGAAGGAAATGGCAAACCACTCCAGTATTTTTGCCAAGAAAACCCTGAAACGGTTCATGAAGAATTAGACATGACTGAAAAACAGCTAAACAACAAAGAATAAGAAACACATCATTGACAACCACTGGTGCTGAGCAGAGAAATGACATAACCAGACTTGTGCTTTAGGAGTGTTACTTTGAGAAATATACATTAGTTACATCACATTATAGGATGAAACACACAAACTGAGTTTCTGAGATTTAAATATTTCAGTTTTATGAATAGAACTTGATTATTGCCAAACATTCACAAGTGTTTAAAATTAACATGCTATAAATAGATTGACATGTTTTAATTCTCAAAGCACTAGAATGTACAAATGATCTAAAAACAACTCCTTTGAATTATATTTAGATTTAATTAAACTTGTATTGTTGGCACAGGCTATTATTTCAAACAAACTAATAGTTTTCACTTCTCAGTAGATGGGCAGCATTGGACAGGAAGATGCTAACCACCTCATTTTAAGTGGCATTGGTGGCATTTCTGATCTCCCATAGAAATGGAACTCAAATGGGCAAGAGACAAAGCAAAATACTAAATAGATAAAAACGAGTATTTTTATTTTAGATTGATGTTCAAGGAAGTCATTACCTATTTTTGTAAGCCCTAAAATAAAGACAGAGATGAATTCATGATGCATCTTTTCTGTCACACTTGTTCTTTTCCATTATAGAAAGGTTACCAGGAAAGGGTGGAAATGCATATTTTTCCATTGCCACTACCAGTCTTCTATTACTTACTTAGGGACAAATTTACTTGGGCTCTGGCTTTAGCTCAGCGTTTCTTTCAATTCACCCATTGATCTTTAGTTGCCAACATCAGAATGTCTGAGCCTTGAATTCAGGTGCTCTATGGGCCTTCTTTTGGGGAGAGGTGGGGGAGTAGTGTGGCTTAGTGGGTAGAGCCATGGCTCTGGAATCAGGATAGACCTGGGTTTAAATCCCATCTATGATATTTGCAATCTGGGTAACTTTGGGTAAGTCATATAACTTTCTCTGTGCCTCACTTTCCTCATCTATTAAGTGAAAAAGGCCTCTTGCAGTACTAAATCTATGCTCCTATGATCGTAATTTGTCCTGCCTCCTTAATATGTTCAGTTGAGACCTTTTCAAGTAGGATAATACCACTCCTTCTTTCGTAACTTACAATTTGAAAAATCCTCCATGAATAGAGTTCTTGTCTCCCACAGAGGCATAGCACATAGCCAAATGAAGCACATAGTTACATAGTTCATTGAAGGGTTCTATCAGGATTATATAAAAAATGAACTTCAACCTCTCCAGCAGGGCTTTGTCATACTTTTTCTCTGCATGGAAATCAGTTACATGGAACATTGTCATAAACAGGTCTCTGAATCTGAGTCATAAAATCTTTAATGATACTTAGGGCACACCATGTTTTAAATTACTTTCCACAAAGCCTGATCAGAATATATAGTTTGAGTTTCCCCCAGGTAATATTTAGAAGAGGAATGAAGCAGACTTCCAGGTAACTTCAGTGATCTTTTTGTCTAAATTATCCAAACCAAATGGTTGGGTTTTCCACCTTCTGCCAGGGTCTCTCTGGACATCCATCAAGGGAAGAGTGAAACTGTCAATTTTTGTTAAGCTACTACTTTCCCTTTTTTTTGAAGTGAAATTTTAAAAGTCTCTTATGTATCTTCTTTTTAATGTAATCATTGTGTATACTATATATATGCACATAAAGGCTAAATATTCTCCATAGCAACTGTCTAGGAAATCCTGATGACACAGGGCAAAGGTCCTAAAGTCAACATTCTCCAATGGAAAGTCTTCAGTTCTCCATGTTGGTTGAATTAAAACCAGATCTCTTTAGTTCTGGAAACTTTTCCTACTGGCAATCTTGTTTCAAACAGTCATTCGCCAAAAAAGTGTTTATCCTGAGGGTAACTTAGACGTCATAATCAAGAAAGCTATATAACTCGCAGCAACACTGACATCCATCCTCATACTGAGACATTTTTTTATAAAGCTCTGGGTTCTTCTGAGGTCTCGCCCTGTAGCAGAGACATCATGAGTGACCACACTTCATCACATATTAAGTTCAGTCCACTCTATTTTTTTTAAAGTACCCCTTCGCTTAATGTCTACTGTCTCTGTTCAAGGAAATAATATTATACTTCACTTTCTCAAAGTCAACTTCTGGCGCTGAAAAAACCCTTCTTCCTTTTGTAGCCATTTTGAGCTTTTCAAATGGAATTTATTTCAGGAAAACTTAGCCCCTTTTCCTCTCCTCACCTTCTATTCTTTACATCTGCCTTCTAATTTTTAAACGAAGCTATGAACTCTTATTCTTGCTAATAGAGAGATTGGTAATCTACAGATTGGGGCAGTTGTATGCTGGTAAATATTTAATAACCAACCTTGAAGAAGGGTGAAGGTTTATGCACAACACATTTTTAAGTGTATTATTAGCATTTTCTCTCTCACTTTCTTAAGTCTAGACAATCAACAAAACAATAAATCCAACTCTGATTAAATACTCACATTGAAAATTTATCAGTTCTCAGAACCAGTACACCCCTGGTTAGAAGTCTCCTTGTATTGAACTCTTCATAGGGCAATTATGCAAGACAGACACCATCCCAGTGAAACCATTCATCGAGAATAATTCATTCTCTACATGGGCTCCAATGTACTTTAAAAGGATTTTTAAAATTCAGAGTAGGACAAGTATCTTAACAATGGGAAACTCTTTACAAGTACTCTTTAAGAGAGTTTTTGTCATATCCTCCTTTATCTCAGTAAATACAGTGAATCTCTAGGCTCCAGATCTCCAAGTCTGTTAATCACTGAACAGACAAGTACTTTTCTCCTGCAAACAGAAGCTGATAGATGGGTGAACTATAGGAAGCTGAGAATCATTCATCACAACTTTTAAACCCATTCTCTCAAAATTTCTGAGTGCTTTGAACTTAGTGCCTACTACTATGGCAGAGTCAGCTGTACAAAATATCCAACCATGGCAGAACAGCTGATAAATCCCAGAAGGGAATGACTAGAGTGGCTATTTAAAAACACTATGGGGAGCTGGGGAGCACACCCAGGCAGGATGTACCTTCAACGCACAACCTCACCAGGATGAAACAGCCCCAAGTGCCTTGTCATCATTTTGGATAGCACTAATTTGGCACAGCAAGTATAAGTTAGGAACCATGGTCATTTATGAATGAAGATCAAATTAAAATCTTGCTCGCAGCAATCCTTGTTAAGTGGTTTTCAGATAAAACATGCATTTTTTTTTAGTTTGGTTAGATAGAAGCTTTTGGCATCAATCACATTACTTACAGATTAGTGAGACAGAGAAAGCCTCTTGACTGAGAGACTTAATCAAAGGAAAGAAAGAGTGAAAAGGAAAAACGAAGGAAGGAAGGAAAGAAGGAAGGGATGAAAGAAAGGAGGAATGGAGGAAGACCAATACTACTGCCTTATAGCAGGCAAATTATCTTAACTGAAGAGAAGGGAATGGCTCTGACTGGTTTATATATTATGGGTTGTTTATTGGGTGGCAGTCCAAAAGCAGAGAGAAGAAGAAGAGGGTTAAGTAAAAGAGGGGGACAGAGAGAAGTAGAGGGAGAAAGAGAAAAAGAAGAGGAAGAAAGGGGGATGAAAGAGGGAGAGAAAAGTGGAAGAGAGAGTTACATACACTTTTGGAGTTTGTGTTAAATCTCACAAAATGAAATATGAAAGTAATCCCAATGTTTAAAAATTTGGAATTACATAAAAAATAAATTAGGGGTAATTATTCATTTTACAGAAGAATTCACAAGTTTCCTTTAAATAGCAGGTCCCCTAGAAAATTTTTTTAAAAGATTCAAATTTTGGTTAACTGAACTATCATACAGGCAATTTCTAAGGCCCTAAATTCTTAGTGTCTTTAAATTTAGTAGCTTAAATTTCTTTAGATTTAATAGCTTAAAATGGCACTAAGGCTTTTGGGCCACTCTGTATTTTTTTATTTGATCATTTCTATGGGGATAGTGCTATAGGAATTATTTTACTGATTTTCCAGATGAGGAACCTGAGACTCAGAGAAGGTAATTTGCCCATTGTCACAGGTAAGCATTGTAAATGGGATTTGAACCCAGGTATTTGGGACTCACAACCCATACCAAGGTTCTTAACCTTCTTTGTATTATGGATGCCTCCCCCTCCAACTTCAGTGGTCTGGTAAAGCCTACATGGAATGATAATGATGATGAAGAACTCAGAATAATGACTTAAATACATCCTCCAAGAAGACCTGAACAATTCCCAAAGGGAAATGGAATTTTCTCTGTTCCAACCATGGAAGCCCAATTATACCAGTGACCAAAGAAGCAATTTGGAATCACTGTTTCTTTGTGTGAAATGAAGTTTATAATTAATTTATTGATTTAAATATTCATTTGTAACTTGTTACTTCTTTTGTTCACTGAGCACAAATTCTTAAGGGTGTGCCTTCATACCCTTTTGAATGTGCTTAAAAGGTCATAAACTCTTGTTAATGTCCTAGTATTTCATTATGACACATTTGCTGAAAATAAAATTCAGAATAAAGGATGGCTAACTGAGACCCCATCCAGGGATGTGTTGGGGGTAGGGCAGAATAGAAAAACAAAGCTCTTTTTAACCTACAAAGTGTCATTGTGACTTGGAACTCTGAACACAGTGAGGCTTCATTCATCGTGGCTATTTCACCCACAGGCTTTTTCTTACTTCACAGAAACTTAAGTCATAGGTAGTCAATTGTGTTCAAACTGATCTCTTAAACTGTGAGAATTTTTTGACTGACAGAAGAGTGTATATGAATGATATCACAGATTTGATCCAAAAAAAAAGTACTCTGTGTTCCAGTTAAAATAGACTGCTTTCTGTTCCCAAATAAGCTCTGCCATCTCCACTTCCACGGTATTGCTCATGCTGTTCCCCATTCCTGGAACACCTTGCTTCCCTTTTTTCTCCTATTAAATTCCTACCCATTACCTTAAAGGTTCCTAATCCATGAATGAATGATTCTTGTCACTAGGTAGTGACAACCTCCCCCCCTCCCTTGTATCTTGCAAATAGTAAAAGTTTGTTTTTAACTTTCTACAGATCATATGCTATTGTTTATCATTGTTAATTGTGCTTATGTCTTATCCCCTGACTAAAGTGAAAATTCCATGAAAGTAGGAACTATGTTTTACCTAAATATTTTATTTCCTCTAGTACTTTGCACAGTGTTCTGAAAATAATAGGTGCTAAAAAAAATGTGTGTTGAATAAGTGAATGAACTCATGAATCTCTGAAGAAACGAGTGGGATCATTTCTTGGCTCCTTCCTAATATATTCTCCCTCATAGGAAAAGAAAAATGGATTACACTGTGCTTTTTGGAAATTGGCATAGAAATCCAAAAGAAATAGCATCAAACATTTATTTAATTCTCCTTGGGGAAGAAAGGCAACCTAACTGGGGTGGAGTAATGCCATTAAGATTCATGACCTTTCCTTTCTACTTATGTCTTAGAAACTGTGGCATTCATTGTGTCCCCTGGTTCTGGGTGTGTACTTTCACTGTGTATATCCATTATAGTAAAAATATAATGAATGCTTTAAGAAATACATTTTTGAGAGGTTGTGTTTCCTGATGGAGGAGGACGTAGCTGATATCACATGACTTAACTGACTAGAAACCAGAGCCACCTGCTTAAATTTTTTAATAGGACATCTATATTGGTGAAGTCTATATTGTGTTTCCTGGCAAGAGAAAGAATATTTTTGTAGCATTATAGACTGTTAGAACTGGAAAGGAAGTTAGAGGTAATCCTATCTAATCCTCATTTTACAGATAAGACTACCAAGACCCACACCAACGAAGTGACCTTCCCAAGGTTATGAAGCAAGGTAGAAGAGCCAGGATCAGAATTCCAGATCTTCTGATAAAAACAAGAACAAAGAAGAGGAAGAAAAGGAGAAGGAGAGAAAGGAGGAAGTTGATTTGGGATTTGAGAATTTCAACCTTCAAGAAACCATTGACAAACTTCATATCCTCTAACTATAGCCTAGACCCCAAACCAGAGAGTAGATATTTGATGTTCTAGACTATCATTGATCTTTTGGTGTCCTCCCCAACCTCAATGGATATGTGTCTTTTCCCCCTTGGATTTTCATTTTCCTATACATCTTTTTCACATCAGGAAGCTCTTCTAGTCCTCTTTTCAGCCTTCCAACAATTTTAATTCCTGATCATTCTTAGCTCCCACCTATCTAGTAAACCCTGGGGTTCTCAGTTTTTGCAGACATTTTTGTTTAAGTGTCAATTACTTGATACTGAAAAGGAGATTTGTATCCAAATTTCAGAAATGACAAGAGTTTCCTCACACCACAAGACCAGATTCTTTTAAACTTTCAGATACACACTAAAAAAAAAAAAATGACTGAATGCTTGTCTCTAACTTCCAACAGAACACAAACTCTTTCTTGATTTTGCCACTTAGCAGAATTTAGATCTTCAAATGCATTTACAAAAAGGCGAACCAGACAGTGAGACATATTGAAGAAAAAAACTTGTCAAATAAGTAAAATTGAGTAAAACAAAACTAAACTGCCCTTCCTAGCAGCACCATCATTACTCTCCACAAGCCCATTCCACTAGCTTTTTAAGTGCCCCTGTACCTCACCCAACTGCAAATTTCACCCTTATTTTTCAGTCATTAAAATTATATCTACATACTTCAGAGAGGTCAAACCTTACCTTTCATTTAGGAAAGAAGAGAAGGTTCCTTAAAATGCTTTTTCTTCTTTTAGGGTCTTAAGATTGCTTACTTGAGACAAGTGGGATCTGCCTGTACAAAGGCAGATGATTTATTCCCTCTGAACTGTTTCTGATTCACTAACCTCTCCCGAACAGTTTCTGATACATTAGCCTACACTTTCGTTAAACATTAACCATATTTTTTTTTTATTGATTTTCAGGGATCATCAAAAGGTATAGGGTCATAAATGATACAATAGATTCACTCTGCAAAGGGATGATTTTGTATTAAAGAAAAATGCAGATTACACTTAACATGCTTCCTACTGCACTCTTTAAAATAAACTTCAGGTCTGTTTTTTATGCAAAGGGAAATCAGAAGATAAGAACCATGATCATTTATTAAGCACCTATTGCGTGCAAAGTTCCAGACCAGTCATAAGTGTAAACACAAACTTTTGGGTCACAATTCATATTAATTACAACCACCAATTTTTGTTGTCTTCATGCCAAAGGAGATCAATGACAAACAAAACAAGGAACTTTCCTATCGTGATGTCATTTGTGGTCTCCCCAAAGGAAGAAAATTCTTAGGATAATTTCAGCTCAAATTTATTTTGCCATAAAGATCCAGATGAACTGAGAATTTTTTGCCCTCAGGATTGTCCAGCAAATTGTCTCAGTTCGGCACTTGATATAATTTGCAGACACTCCCTTGACTTCAGAAGATAGGAAACAGGAAGAGGGGAGGGAGGGAGAGAGAGACAGAGACAGAGACAGAGACAGAGACAGAGAGTTGATTAGTAGCTATAAGTAAAGGAGTTGTACATGACTCAGAAGGGGAGAAGCATCTGATACCTGCATGTCTACTCAATTAAGACTACCCATCCCTCAAATGTACATGAAATCAGAGGACCTATTTTTTTCCCCAGAAAGCAAACCAAATAGAAAACTTCCTAAATATTATATTTATTTATTTTTGTGCTTTTAAAAAGTTACTAACCAGAATAAGATCTATGTTTATATAGCTCTTTGATGTCTATAATGTGTATACTTTCTCCATTGATACATATGGCAAAACATGAGAAGACAAGTGGCTTCATCCTATATTCTTCTTCTGATTCTTGGCCTCCCATAAATCTCCAAAGATAATCCTCTACCTAGTGTGGGGCAGGCCTTCCGCTGAGGCTCATATTTTGTCACCTCTTCCCCCTTACTCTTGAAATATAATTATTTCCTTTTCTGATCACACATTTTTATCGATGATGTCATTTATGACTGTTCTTTTATATAAGTAATCATCAGTCACATGCTGTAACTTGCTTCCATCCCCCTCTCCCTCCACTGCTTTTTGGGACACTTGCAATTTCGCATATTCAGAGATAATTGTATTCCATGACTCACAGCCATATAACATTACTGGAAAGTTATTAGCTTTTAAACAGGAAGTTTTTGTATCCGGAAGCAGAATGACCAAAAATACTACACAATTTCCTAAATGTGACCTAGAGTGCTCTTTTTCCTATTCAACTCGACTCAGTTCATCAACCATCTTTAGTCATTGTCCAAGAAGTATGTGCTAATGGACTAATTCAACAGGCTGTCTATCCAATTGCACATCATAATTTTGGCAATATACAATCATCATCCACTTGGTTTTTCCTGTGTGGACTGCTAAATCTCTCTCCTTTGAGAAGTAATGGTTCCCACTGATGAGATTTGCTAGTATTCTGTGGTTTAATGCAATCAGCACAATGTTGTCCATAGACAGTAGAATCTGAAGAACCTTATTAGCCATAAAAAATCTCCCTTCCGTTTAGACTCTGTAGGTCATTTCTCATGACTAGCAAACCTGTTTGACAAGAATACATCTTCTATTTTAATGCCTCATTTAAGGAATAGAGCTAGAAAGGACCATGGAGACCATCTGATTCAGCTGATCTTTTTATAGACAATGACCTCTCTTAGTCTCAGAGAAATTAAAGTATTTGCCTGAAGTCATATAACCAGAATGTAGGAGAATTAGGATTCCTCTAATCAAATGCCTCTAATTCCAAATCCAGTATTTCTTCCGGTGTGACTATGTTGCTTCCCTTAAAGCTAACATTTCACTGGAGGAAAACTTTTATAGTTGCATTTTTCTTTTCTAAAATAAATTATTTTCAAAATCATCAATAAATAATAAACTTAGTAGGATATAGTATAGTTAGAATGAAATGGTTAGGTAGCATAGTGGCCAGAGCTCTGGCCATTGAATTCAAATCCAGCCTCAGATATTTGCTAGCTGTGTGACCTGGGCAACTCACTTCACCTCTATCCATCTCAGTTTCCTTAATTATAAAATGCGGAGAGAAATAATACTAGCTACCTCCCAAAGCTGTAGTGAGAATTAAGTGAAAAAATATCTGTAGAGCTCTTGGTACATAGTAGGTGCTTAATTGGTGCTTGTTTCCTTCCTTCTTTAGCACGTTTTAGTTAATAGTGTGACTGAAGATGTGGTCTACTGTAAAAAAAAACAACATATTCCCCAACCTGTCTATGCCTTTCTGATATTATCAACAAGAATAATTCCCAAATATTCAACAGGATAAATAGATGGAGATAGATTATATATAATAACAATAATAATAGCTAATACATATATATCCTACTATGGGCCAGGCATTGCACTAAGTGCTTTTGCAAATATTATATCATTTGATTCTCATAACAAACCTATGTGTTAGGTGCTATTATTATCCTCATTTTACAGTCGAGGAACTTGAGGAAGATAGAGGTTAAATGACTTGCTTACATTACACAGCTAGTAAGTATCTGAGGCCAGATTTGAACTCAGCTATTCCTGACTCCAGATCCTGAATTTTGTATACTGATAAATAATTCTCACAAATATTTTATAGGGATGAGAAAGTAGACTTACTTGGCAATAGTTGCTTATGTCTCCTTATTCACTTTTTTTCTTTAGGAAGCAGGGATTATAGCACCTCTGATCTTTTTCCTTCTTCTGTAATCTTTCCCTCACAAATATCTTGAAAATTAATCCCTGGCTACTTTTGAAATTATATTGCCTCCAGAAAAGATTTCCCCTATGTCAATTAGCTTGGTCAGCTAGATTAGACAGTGGATAGAACGCTGGTCTTGGAATCAGGAAGATTGATTTTCATGAGTTCAAATCTGGTCTCAGACACTATCTGTGTGATCCTGGGGAAAATCTCATAACCCTATTTGCCTCAATTCCTCATCTGTAAAATGAGAAGGAAATAGTAAGCCACTCCACTAGCTTTGCCAAGAAAACCCCAAATGGAGCTGAAAAGAGCCAGATGCTATTGAACAACAACAATCTCAATTACTTCAGTGCTAGATGTTCTCATTTTTGCCATGTCTTCATATAGCAAGCATATCAGGTACTGAGCTGTTACAGTGTAAATGTTTCAAAATAATCAATGATGAATCTCTATAGAACCCTGACAAATTTGTTCCACTTGGCATCCATCTATTCATGTTCCTTCTCCTAGATTCCTCTATAAATTTACTGGGTTTGATCTTAGTTGAGCTAAAGAATGTTTTAGGTAGAGGGGGAGTGGAATAGAATGAATAGAATTGAACTGGTTCATATCCCATCCCGTTCCTGACACTAAATTCTTTGGTTTTCAACCATGGGTAAGTCACTTAATTTCTCAGAATCTTAGTTTCCTCATATAATATCTATAGTGCTTACCTATGAGGGTCATTGCTGTGAGATTCAAATGTGAAGTGCTTTGCAAACTTTTAAAAACCCTTTATAAAGGCAGCTATTCTTATCATTGTCAAATGCTACTGCTTCTCAGTTTTATGAGGCAATGCAGGTACTTAAAAACTTCCATCCTCCTCTTCCATAATATCTTGCAAGTAATCTTGGTTACAACTCTTGGCTATCATCCCTCTACACCTGACAAAGAGATTAAGTATTATTCAGGTTGGGGACCTGATTGTCCTTGTTGTAGTCAACTGTTCCTCATGGGTAAAAACTACAAGAAATGGTAATAATCACAATATCTTTTCATTAATTCATTTCCCATTTTTTCCAAGCTAGCAGCCTGTTTGAAGTGTTCAGTTTGGAACTATCACAGTTGCATAAAGGGTCTTCTCATCTTTATCCCTTGTTTAAAAAAATTGATGTTAATTTTTTTTTCTCTTTGCTGTAACCAGTTCCTGGTTTGATTGAGCAGACACAGACCTATGATTCTGAAATAACACAACAGGAATCAATCACTTCCTGCCTGTTAATATGTAGTCAATTTCATTTTTATGATGTTAATCAATGCTTAACAAGTATATCTTCCAACCCTTTTCTTGAAGAAAGTATTCATGATCCACAGATGTGAACCTTTTGGGAAATCTACAAGCATCTGAAAGCTTAATCTTACATCATAGTTTTCAACATCATTTTTTACATTCTCCTTTGCACCCATCTTTCCATTGGTATCACTGATTATCAAGCTATATGTTGACTTTAATTTGGAGGAACTTATCAAATTCTTCATTCTCTGTAACAGATGTTGGTTCATAAATTTTGACATTTTTCACAGTAATTTTCTTACTGACTCATCTTGAGCACTAAAAGGTAAAGTGAATAAGGGGTGTTTTTTGTTGCTTTAAAGTATATAATTAAACTGAGTCTACCCACTCCTTTTGTCACTTTTCCAAGAACCTGAGAGCTGTCTTTCCACTGAGTTACAGTTTCATTATGTCTTCTAGTTTAATTTATGGTGAGAATGTCGATATTGATCAGGTTTATTATCTCCAGCAGCAAAATGTCAACTCATTTGTCTGAATTGAATGAGCCATTGGACAAAGATTTTTACATTTCGAGTTATCAATAGTTAAATTAATGTTGGTATGTGGTATAAGAACTGAGAGGTTCTTAGCAACCAAGGTCCCTTTTTCCTTTGTTCTTTTTGTTATTGTTCCCTGGTTCATAGTGGTCAGAGATTCCTCACTTAGTCATCAACTGATTGATTGATCCTCAGACAATAATCAATAGTGAATAAATCATGATTAAGTGCCTACTATGTGCCAAGCATTGTGCTAAGCCCTAGGGATACAAATAAAAAAAAAAAAGGAAACAGTTTCTGCCCTTAGGGAGCTTACAATCTAATGGGAGAAGACAAACACAAAAGAAAGCTGAAAGGTGGGGAGGGTGCTCAGGGGAAGGAAGTACCAACTTGGGTATGCGATGAGGTAGAATACCAAGACAGATGAGATCTCACAGGATGAGTAGGTTATCCCAATAATGAGCTTCCTGGGACATGGGAGAGAAGTCAGGCTGAGGAGCATCAAGGTAAATAAGCCAGGTGAGAAATGAGGACATGTCTGAGTGAGCTCTCTCCTTCAGTGGAGTCAGAAGTGGGTCCAAATTCAAAACCAATCTGGCATGGTAGAAGGGAATAAATATTTATCTAGTGCCTACGATGTCCCAGGTACTATGTTAAGCACTTTCACAAAGTATTGTCTCATTTGATCATCAACTCCCATCCCCCTACCCCCACCCCCAGACAGTGTAGAAGGGGAAGGAAAGGGACCTTCCTTCCTGCACGTCTCTCTAAATGTCAAAGTTTATTAACCTGCTTATCTCCCCTCTTCCATCTCTGTCCCCATCTCCAGCTCTTGAAGAGATTCCTGACATGCCTATGTCCCTGCAGATCTTTCCTCAACTTCCCCCCAGCCTCCAGCCTCAGTCAGACAGTTTGCAGCTTCTGTTGCCTGGGGCAGTGCAGGCTTTCATTCTACCCTATGGAAACTCCCTTGTATCCATCTTCCTAAGGTGGCTGCTATTATTTATCTCCGTTTTACAGATGAGGAAATTGAGCAAACAGAGGTTCACCCAAGGACATGTAGCTAGCAAGTTTCTGAGGCTGGATCTGAACCCAGGTCTTCCAGTGCTCTATCCACTGTACCCCTAAGGCTGCCAGTCAGCCCTCTACTGCAGAAATTAAAGAGTTTTATAACCCAGAGTCACACCCCACTCATGCCACAATGAGAGACCAGAGCAGGACTTTGATAGAAGAAACACTGGAGTTAAAATGAGAAAAAGGGTAAAAGTTTTAGGACCCCTTAGTAGAGTCCTCTTTTAGAAGTCACAGACAAATTCTCATCCTTCTCTAATACTGGGAATTTACACTGAAAATGGAAACCAATGCAGTGATGTGTAGCATATTTCTGCCTTTTTGCTTCCAGCTCCTTCAGAGCCATGATCACATTTTTCCTCTTCCCTCTTTAACACCAAACATTCACAAAGAATGTGTAGAAGAATTCCTCCATTTATCTTGAGGTGTCCCCTTCCTTTCCAGCCCTTCCTAGGTGATTCTGGAGTGGGAGAAAAGCATTATATTTGTGCCAACGGGTAGGAATAGAAACCATTTATTTTGGAAACCCTGAGTACGTAATTGTGTAATCATTTATTTAATGATTAGCATAAAAGTGAGGTCAGGGAGTCCAAAACGTGCTCAATTCCATTTGCATCACATTAAAATTTTCTCCATTTAGTGAAATTAAGTAAAATGAAGTCAGGCACTTCCCAAATTGGTGTAATTTTGCCCTTTTCACTGAATTGAATGAAACGACCTTGTGGCACAGAATTAAAGAGTTTTTCTTATCAGGTTTAGTTTATTTTCCAGAATTCTTATTCATAGAAACAAAGAACCTTAGAGATGAAATAGAGCACAAAAGTCTTCTTTTCTAAGGCCTGAACAAATGATTTCCCTGAGTAAGAAAAATGGTATATCTAAATGCTTTACTTTTACTTTCAATGATCTTTGAAAAACTGTGGAAAGAGAGAAGTGTCATAGGATTAGAAAAAGTCAGATTTCCTCTCAATCAAAAAATAATGATGAAGAGAGTAGAGTTTGTAATCTATGGAAAAATGAGTTTGTGACTCCCAGAAAAAATCTAGAACTTACTGTTAAGAAACTGGCTTGTGAACTAGAAGAGGAAGTTCACCAAAAGTCAGCAAGCTTTCATGGAAAACAAATGATGCCAAACTCAATGAATATCCTTTTTTTGGACAGTCTTGTGGATCAAGGGAATGCTTATAATTTATATTTACTGTAAATGTATATAATTATAAGTTATAATTAATAAAGATCTTACAAATCATCTGGAAATTTTTCTCATTTTATCCTTGAAGAGAATATGGAGAGCTGTAGGCTAGGAGATAATATATTTAGGTAGATTCAGGACTTGTTCAATGACCAGACCGAAAGAGCAGTCATTACTGAGTTTATGGCAACTTGGAGGGAGATTATCCGTGGCATGATCCAGGGAGCTGTCCTTTTCCCTGTGTTTTTCAACATTTTTAACAAGGATTATATATAAGCTACCAGAAGACATGAAACTAGGAAGCATAGCTAACTTGTTGGATGATAGAGCCAAGATCAAAAAACTCACTGATTGGCTAGAACTGTGGGCTAAAGATTACAGGTTCAAACTTAATTGATATCAGTGTAAAGACTATACTTGGGTCCAAAAATTCAATTTCATAATTTCAAATGAAGAAGGATAAAATTCCACGCAGAAAAAATTTTGGAGTTTTAGAAATCTCTAAATTCAATATAAGAAAGCAGTGTGATATCACAACCAAAAAAAGCTAATGAAATTAATGTATCGGAGTGGGCAGGGTTAGAGACAGATGAGAGAGAGAGAAAGAGAGAGAGAGAGATCGTCTGCTTGAACTTTTTGTGTTTCCAGAAGTTTTCAAATGAGGACTGCTTGCTTCAAAGTATCCATGAACACATGGTACCATCATTTCTCTTTTCAGTTTGGTGCTTATTCTTTCCTGATAGTAGATGGAGTATCTGGAGATGTAATCAACCAAGTTACAACCTTATGAGTTTGGAAGGGCCAAAAGAGCCACCAGATTCCTCTCAGCAATCATTGAGTAGCTTATTGTTCATTTATCATGTCCAAACCTTTGTGATCCGTGGACTATAGTATTCTAGGCCCTTCTATCTTTCACTATCTCTCAAAGTCTTTCCAAGTTCATGTTCATCGTTTCCTTGACACTATCTATCTGTCTCATCCTCCACTGTCCTTTTTTCCTTTTGCCTTTAATCTTTCCCAATATCAGGGTCTTTTCCAATAAGTCTCATTTTCTCAACATGTGGCCAATGTATTTAAGTTTCAACTTCAGGATTTGACCTTCCAATGAATAGCCTGAATTAATTTTTAAAGTATTGACTGGTTTGATCTCCTTGATGTCTGAGGGACACTCAAAAGTCTTCTCCAGCACCACAATTTGAAAGCATTGATTCTGCCTCACTAAGCTTTCCTTATAGTCCAACTCTCACAGCCATACTGGAAAAACCATAGCTTTGATAAGGATTTTGTTGACAATGTGATGTCTCTACTTTTTAGTGTGCTGTCCAAATTGTCTATAGCTTTCCTTCCAAGGAGAAAGTGTCTTTTAATTTCATTACTGTAGTCACTATGTGATCTTTGAGCTCAAGGATATAAAATCTGACACTTCCATTTCTTCTCCCTCTATTTGACAGGAAGTGATGAAAACAGTTGCCAAGATATTAGGTGTTTTCTTGATGTTAAACTTCAAACCTACTTTTACACTCTTTGACCCTTTTCACTTTCTGCCATCAAAGTGGTATCATCTGCAAATCTGATTTTTGTCGATATTTCTCCCATCAATCTTAATTCCAGCTTTGGATCCATTCATCCTGGCATTTCACATGATGTACTCTGCATATAAGTTAAATAAACAGGGTGACAATATACAGGCTTGTTGTACTCCTTTTCCAATCTTAAGCCAATCAGTTGTTCCATATTTGGTTCTGTTTTTTCTTGGCCCACATACAGGCTCCTCAGGAGACAAGTAAGATGGTCTGGTATTTCCATCCCTTTGAGGACTGTAATCCACAGTATCAAAAGCTTTAGTCTAGTCAATGAATCAGTAGATGTTTTTCTAAAACTATCTTACTTTATTCATAATCCAGTGAATATTAGCAATTTGGTCTTTAGTTCCTCTGACTCTGAAAACCAGCCTACTCTTTTGGTAATTCTTGTTTCATGTCTTGTTGAAGCCTAGCTTGCAGAATCTTAAGCATAACCTGGCTGGCATGTGAAATGAGTGTAATTGTTCAGTAATTTAAGAATTTCTTGGTATTGCCTTTCTTCAGGATTGATACATACACTGATCTTTTCCAATCTAGTGGCCACTGTTGTGTTTTCCAAATTTGCTGGCATATTGAGTGTAACACTTTAATGGCATCATCTTATAGGGTTTTAAATAACTCATCTGAAATTCCATCACCTCCGCTACTCTTATTGTTAGTAATGCTTCTTAAGGTCCACTTGACTTCATTGTCCAAGATGTCTGACTCTTGATCAGTAACCATACCATTGTGGTAATTGGTGATGTTAAGATTTTCTTGTGTGATTCTTTTGTATATTCTTGCCACTTCTTAATCTCTTATGCTTCTGTTAAATCTCTACCATTTTTATCTCTTATGACCATTTTTGCATGAAATTTTCCCTTACTATCTCTAATTTTCTCAAACAGATCACTTGTCTTTCCTATTCTATTGTGTTCTTCTATATCTTTGCATTGTTCATTTAAGGAAAACTTATCTCTCTTTGTTATTCGCTGAAATTTTATATTCAGTTGGATATATCTTTCATTTTTCTCCTTTCCTTTCCCTTTTCTTTCTTTCCTCAACTGTTTGTAAAGCTTCATCAGACAACAATTTTGCTTTCTTCCTTTTTATTTTTTAGGAATTTGTTGTTGTGGCCTCCTATGGAATATTTTGAATCTCTGTCCATAGTTCTTTATGTTATCTCCATCTACTAGATCTAATCCTTTAGATCTATTCATCACCTCTACTTCATATTCATAAGAAATGTTATTTAGGTCATACCTCTATGATCTGGTGGTTTCCCTTACTTTCTTCAATTTAAGTCTGAATTTTGTGGTAAGAAGCTCATGATTGGAGCCATAGTCAGCTCCAGGTCTTCTTTTAACTGACTGTATAGAGTTTCTCCACCTTTGGCTGCAAAGGATATAATCAATCTGATTTCTATATTCACCACCTGGTGATATCCATGTGTAGAGTCAAGTTTTGGGTTGTTGGAAAAGTGTTTATTGTGACCAGAGAATTATCTTGATGAAACTTTATTAATAGACTCTACCTTGCTTCACTTTGTAGTCCAAGGCCAAACTTGCCTGTTATTCCAATTACCTTTTGATTTCCTACTTACGCATTCCAATTTTCTATGATGAATGTGACATCTTTTTTAGGAGATGTTATTTCTAGAAGATGTTGTAGGTTGTCATTGAACTGATCAACTTTAGCCTCTTCAGAACTACTGATTGGAACATAGACTTGTGTTTCTGTGATGTTGAACAGTTTGGCTTGAGTTCAAACAGATATCATTTGGTCATTTTTGAAATTATTCCCCAGTACTGCATTTCTGATCCTTTTATTGACTATAAAGGCTACTCCATTTCTTCTAAGGGATTCTTGTCCGCAGCAGCATGCATAGTGATTCCTTGAATTAAATTCACACATTCCCATCCATCTTTCACTGACACCCAAGATGTTGATGGTAAATCTTTCTATTTCCTGTTTGACTACATCCATCTTACCTTGATTTATAGATCTTACATTCCAGGTTCCTATGCAATATTTATCATCACAGCATCAGACTTTCTCCAGATATGTCTATACTTGAGCTTCCTTTTGGCTTTCCCTGGCCATTTCATTGGTACTGGAGCTGCTTGCAGTTGTCCTCTACTCTTCCCCCATAGCATATTGGGCACCTGAGGGGCTTCATCTTCATTTCTTTTATCATTTCAGTACTATACATGGAATTTTCTTGGCAACAATACAGGAGTGGTGTGCCATTTCTTTCTCTAGCAGAGCACCATTTCTTGGAATTCTCTACTGTGACCTATCTATCTGCAGTAACTCTGCATGGCACAGCTCATAGAGTTATACAAGACTTTCCACCATAACAAGGCAATGATCCTGTCAGTAGCAGACACTGCCAAAACTATAGCTGAATCTGGCAAAGAGCCTTCCCTGAGAAATGACCAGCTTGACCCAGACTAACAGTAGATTAACCAAGTTTCGGAGTCACCATATATTTCAAGGAGATAGCCTAGCTGAAGATGAGAGCACCTTGCCCCAAAGTGAACTCAGTAAGGACTCCTCAAAGAAAGAAAATTATTCCTAAGGTCAAGAGTTCACTAGGTATGTGTTTTAGTGCCTTTTGGTTTCAAGCATGAGCCCAGGACCTTATATGTAGTCAGGAAGAAGAGTGTGCTCCAGATTAGGAGAATCTTTTGTACACTTCACCTTAATTTTGCATCCACTGTCCCCAGGGGCCAAGTAAGCATGAAGAGGGGAAGGTCCACCTCCTGGTTTGGGGACAGGAGGATGTTTACTTCAGTCTTGCTTTACCTCCTCAGTGAAAGCTAACTGACCTGTTCATTGGTTATTTGATATTGGGGTTAGCTGTTAGCTGATTAAATATGAGCACAATTGTGAGCAGTAATACTAGAGAACATTCCAACTCCTCAGGCTTACCCCTAGCACCCTGAAGAGAGCAGGAGTAGTCACTTCCTTCCGTCTCAGGACTTAACCTGCCAACTTTTGTGGGAACTGGGAAAAAGGAGATGGGAAGCACTATATGTGAAAGAAAGAGATTATACTTGTTTTACCTGGCAACAGAGCACAAAATTAAGGGCAACTGGGAGAAATTGAAAAAAAGAAAGATAGATTTTTGGCTCTGTCTTAGGAAAAACATTCTAACAATTAGAACTATCTAAAAGAATAATGAGTAATCTCAGGAGGTAATGGACTTTTCCTCAGTAGAAGTCTTCAAGTAAAGGCTAAACAGAAAATGTGGTATAGTGCTGAACTTAGAATCATTACTCTGACACTTATTGGCTGCATGACCTTGGGCAAGTTAATTGACTTCTTGGAGGCTCATTTTTCTCCTGTGCAAAATGACAGTAGTAATACTTACACTAACTATCTCAATGAGCTTTTGTAAGAAAAACATCATAAACCTTGTCATTCTATAAATGTGAATGATTATAATGACTACTTTGGGTTTTTTTTGTAATTTTAATCTTTATTTAGCTCCCACAAAATAAGTGGCATGGTTCAACATAATAAATATACATAACTATGGTAAACTGAATAAATTATCTATCATGTATACATATTACAATTTTAAAAATTATTGTTGGTGTTAATATTAATAAAATATAAATTCATTTCAATTCTTATATAGCTTTTGTCCTTACATATTTTCTAAATAAAATTATTTTGATACTATAATTATTATCATAAGGATGATGGGCTGTGAAATGTTGTAATATTTTAAAAGGTCTTTGTACTTAAAAAATTTGAGACCTCTGCTCTAGATAAAACCTTACATGGAAGGGACACTACCCATTGAATCAATTATGACTTGGGTTCTCCAACTTTGCCCCCATGTAAAGGTCCTAAGTTGTATTGACCCCATGATAATCCTACCAGGGGATCTGCTTCTCCTTCACCCATTCCAATACTTCTAAAAAGGCCTCTCTTTCTATGCAGTCAATTTCCACATCATTCCCAGTTGACTTCATTTTCCAATGCTTTAGCTGGCAAACTCCAGTTAGAATATTCTTTTCTACATTGTTGTCCCCAGTGGTCATAGGCAATGAGGGAGAAGAAAGTGAGGTTGATGACCTTGCCCGGCCCTCCCTCACTCAAATTAAAGTCAACTGCAAGTCAGGTCATATGATGACTGCTTTGGGAAGAAGTTAGAGCAAGTATTATGGCAGTTTGGATTGGGTGTCCTCTTAGGTACCTTGCAATTCTGTGATTCTTTGCATCTGTGAACCTTCTGCCTGATGTCTGACTCCTTTCCTTAACACCCTTAACAACTCATCCCAGCATGAACTCCAGTGACAGGGAACATCCTGTCTCCAGAGCCAGATCATTTCATTTTTGGACAGTTCTAATTGTTTAGAAGTTTTGTTCTTAGAGTCAATGGAAAGCTGACTCTCTGTAAATTTCACCCATCAATTCTCCCTACTGGAATCATGTAGAGTAATTTGAATCCCTCTTCCATTTAATAGCCCTTTAGATATTTAAAGATGGTCATCACTTCTCCCCCAAGTTTTCGACTGCAAGCATAATGTGGAACCATTCCGGAAAAAAGCTCATCTTTTGTTTAAAAATTATTTCTATTTCCAGATTTTCTGTTTGACAGCAGCTTCATAAATCCATGTTCACAAAAGGCAGCTGTGTGTAATGGAAAGAACACTGGAACTGGAGTGAAAGTATCTGGACTAAAGTCCTAGCTTTGCCACTTATAATCACAAATTCACAGAATCTCTGATTCGTAAGAGAACTCAGAGATCATCTAGGATGGCCTGTACCAGATGTGAAACCCAATTCTATAATGCTGCCAATGAGTGGTATTCCCGCCTCTTAAAGACCTTCATTGGGAAGGAAGCTACTAAGTTCCAAGGCAACCAATTTCACTTTTGGAGAGTCCTATTTGTTAGGAAATGTTTCCTTATATCAAGCCAAGATCTGCCTCTCTTTAACTGCCCTTCTACCTAGAGCTCTTAATTCTGCATTGTAGGATCAAACAGGGCAAGTCTCCTACAGCAGCTCTTTAAATATTTTAAGACAATTACCAATTTCCCCATCTACTCAAGTGAATAAGCATTTATTAAATGCCTACTATGTGCTAGACAGTGTACTAAGTGCTAGGCATATTATGAAAGCCAAAAAATAGTCCCTGTTCTCAAGGACCTCACAGTCTAATGGGGGAGACAACATGCAAACAACTGTACAAACAAAATACACTGTGGAAACAAAAGTCATGAATAAAAGCTTATTCTAAAAACTGTATATATATATGTATAAATATATGCACGCACATATGAAAAATTGCATATAATTACAGCAGAAAGGCAGTATCATCAAGGGACATCAAGAAAGACTTCTCACAGAAGATGAGATTTTACCTGAGATCTAAAGAAATTCAGAGAAGCTGAGATGAAGGAGGGAAATCCAGACATGGGGGACAACTAGTGAAAATTCATTGAGTTAGTTGATGACAGGAAGAGTAAGAATGGCAGTGTCCTTGCATTGTAGAGTACGTGGAGGAGAATAAAGTGTAAGAAGACTGCAAAGATGGGAAGGAAACAAATTATGAAAAATTTTAAAAACCAAATTGAGGATTTAATTTTGGACCATGGAGGTAATAGAGATCACCCACTGGGGTTTATTAAGGGGTGGTGAAGTGAAGTGATCAAACTTTCAATTCTGGAAGTTTACTTTTGATAGTTAAGTGGATTATGCACTAGAGAGGGGAGAGACCTGAGGCAGGGAGACAAGTTTTCTACGAAGATAGATATCTATAGATATCCATAGCTATATATTTATAGATACAGATAGAAATGCTAGAGATATAACTGACAAGAGCTGATAAGTCATTAGATATATGGGTTGAGATAAGGGAAAACTAGAAGTTAAAAGAAGACACCCAGGTTGTGAAAGTTGGGTGACTGGAAGGATGGTGGTACCTTCAACAGTAACAGTGAAATTTGGAAGAAGGATGGGTTAAGGGAGAAAGGTAATGGGATTATATCTGTAATCCATTTTATAACTGATTCATTCTTACTCATACTATGTGGCTTAGCAGGAGGGAAGGGCTGGGGGCGGGGTCTTACTCTTTGAATTCAGAATTACAAGAGGTACCTGATGCAGCCAGAAGATGATGGGGGCCAGTGGGGGAGGGAATAGGGGCATCATTTTCCAATGATATCTGCAGAGATAGTATGGGTAGTAGTTAGTTTACATTAGAACTACCCTGAAAGATTGGCAAGTGACTCAAGATGGGGGAGGGTGAGAATTCGCACAGCAGAGGGAAGCAAAGGAGGGTTAGAGGGATAAGGATGGACATCTATTGTGTTGGAGTCACATCACACAATTGACTTTCACAGAAAGAGTGGGATGCAACTCGTCATCCCACCCCCAACTAGTGGATCACACACACCCTTGGAGTGACATTACAGCCTCTTATGGTGCCTCACTTGGAAGACCACTGCTCTGTGGTACCAGACTTGTCAGATCTCTGTGGGTAGTGTTCTCCCCAATCCTTTCCAGTTTAAAGCCTTCTTGATTTGATTCCCAAGACTGCTAACAAATATATTTTTACCAGTCCTTGTGAGGGACAATCGACTCTGGACAAGAGCCTATGTTTTTTTACATAGAATTTTAAGCTTTAATCTAGAAATCCAAATCCATATCATACTCAGACAACATATTTTTAACCAGCTGCTAAATTCCCAAATCTGTCTTTTTCTGCTTAATTCCCCATCTTTAATCCACAGAAGTGATTATACCACCACCTGTGCCCACAAGGTCTTTAGGTTTTTTTGTAATTTTTTTTATTTGTTTTTTCATCAGGCACTCATAGTCCCTACCAATATTTTCTAATCTTCTTCTTGTGGTACTGTGCAAAATTAATCATGAGCCTTGGGTTCATCTTTAAAGCAGGAATACTACTAGCTCTTTCTCCTCACAGGTGTCTCGAGATGATGTAAAAATAGGAGTGATTGCTATTGGACAACAGTTTACAAGAGTTGAGTCACCTTTCCATATATGGACATAGTGTTTTTGCAAGCGCTGTTCTCCCATTTTAGCTCAGAAGTGTGCAATAAGAATCTGGGAAATAATCCAAAGAGTTATCACCCCTTCCTAGGAGATCTTGATTGTTCTATTTAGGCTTTCCTATGTCACTCACATTCTCTAACCTTCAGGTCCAAGAACTGGGCAGATTAAATTTAATGAGTAACAACCCACTGGGAAAAAATGAGCATTAATATCTGAATTATGTATTTTTCCTTGATGCTTTGTTGCCATATGCCACCAAAGGTGATGATTTGGAGAAGGAGCTGGAAATCAGTGCTTGTATTTTGTTCACCTGATCCACTCTAACCACTCTAACCAATTTTACTTTGCTCAAAGAGCAGTGTCTTCATGGATACAGGCATGCTATGCTGGGTGGTCTTTTGCCTTTGTCTCCCACATCTCACAATCATTCCCAAAGTTCTTCAGAGAGTCCTTGAGAGTGTCCTTGTATTGCTTCTTTCAGGCAAAAATATTTGGTATTAGAACAACATGGCCAGCTCATTTGAGTTGCACTCTCTGCAGTAGTTTGAATGCTCCACAATTCAGCTTGAGAAAGGACCTCTGTGTCTAGCACCTTATCTTGTCAGGTCATCTTCAGAATCTTCCTAAGACAATTCAAATGGAAGTAATACAGTTTCCTGGCATAGTGCTGGTATACTGTCTAGGTCAGTCCAGCTCACAACAATGAGGTCAGCACAGCAGCTCTGTAGATCTTCAGAACCCCTGAAACACTAAGCTAATTCTAGCAATGCATGCATCAACCCCATCATCTATATGTACACCCCTGGAAAGTACACTGCCAAGATAAATCAACTTATCCAGAGTATTCAAAATTTCTCCATTTTTGGTTCATGCTTCCACATATGGATGGTGTAGTGCTAGCTGGTGGAGAATGTGTTTTCTTAGTGTTCATTGTTAGGCCAAAATTAGCACAAGCAGCAGAAAATTGATCCATATTTTGTTGCATCTCAACTTCAGAGGCTGCATTAAGAGACAACCACCTGAGAAGAAAAAAAATAATTATGTACCAGCTCTCCTTCCACTTTACTCTCTCCCCTGATCTTGAGGCCATTTTCATCCCTGTTTAAAGGTATCTGACAACATTGCTGAAAACAAGTGACCTGAATGAAGATTTAGCAAAGGAAAGTGAGAAAGCATGGCCCAACAGGTAGGAGGACAACCA
This sequence comes from Notamacropus eugenii, assembly GCF_028372415.1. Classification (NCBI taxonomy): domain Eukaryota; kingdom Metazoa; phylum Chordata; class Mammalia; order Diprotodontia; family Macropodidae; genus Notamacropus; species Notamacropus eugenii. The sequence continues at coordinate 158,918,842 of NC_092875.1, read as the reverse complement.
GGAGATAAGTATCCTGGAAACTTAGAGAGAAGAGAGTTACTCAGCAGTGTCAAAGGCTGTAGAAATAGTTAGATGGTGTAGTGGATAGAGCACTGGGTCTATAATGAGGAAGACTTGATGCTTACTACCTGTGACCACAGGAGAGTCACTTGGCTTCTCAGTTTCCTCAACTATGAAATATGGATAATAATAGCACCTAGTTCAAGGCTGGTATAAGGATTAAATGTAATTATATTTTTAAAGCATTTAGAATGGGGTCTGGAATGTAGGAGGCACTTAACTGTATATTCTCTTCCTTCAAGAAAGCCCAAGAATCTTGAGGACTAAGGAAAGACCTTTAGATTTTTAAATGAAGAGATCCTTGGTATTTTTTGCAAGAGAAGTTTTCAGTAGCATAACAAAGTTGGAACCCAGACTCAAGAGAGTGAGAGAAAAGGAAGTAGATGCATGTATTATAGCCAACCTTCTCCAGAAGTTTGAGCCATGAAAAGAAGGAAGGCGAGATATAGGATGATAGCTAGCAGAGATGGATGGATCAAGTAAGGGGTCTTTAATTTCCCAGTTGCTAGTGTACTCCTATATGTAATAATAAAATGGTATCTACTTGTGAGAGAATTAATAACTCCTTAGGAGATGGACCTTGAGGCATCCCCCAATTGGCACTATTCTAACTTCTCAGCATTATTTCACTATTCAGCACTACATATTTCTACTTGTAATGTAAATACCAGTGACAGTTATAAATGCTAAGGAGAATCTCTCAGTTTAAATATTCTTTCCCACAGCCTTGGGATGGTCTTTATGAATATCAGTGATCACTGTACTGTGGGATCATGTTCCAAAAGATGGAATGCCAGATAAAATTCTTTAACTTGTATGCACTATTTGCACAGACAGGAAAAAAAAAGACTGCATTTTTAAAAACATATTATTTGGGATCACTACTAGCCTTGGACTGATACACAAAGCAAGCAAAAGGGGATTTATTAAATGAGCTTCCTGTTTGTTCAATGCCCATCATCCAGGGAGAGTTATACTGCCTTCCACCCACACAGTGCTATGGTGAGCCAGAAGTCCTTTCTTTCCAGATGCAGTCAGAGAGTAAACAAAGGCAACGTCATGGGTGACTGGAAGCTCATAGGTCTTCTGTAACTAGGACACTCATCACTTATGGGATCAGCTATGTTGCCTTTACAGCCTGAGCTAACATTGACTATAAGGGCTCCTAAGCATGGTATGTTGTCTTCCTGAACCCTAAAGTGACTGATGTGGCATTTGCAGGCACTGGAGCTGCCATGTACATAGAGTAGCTACACAGTCCTGGGTCATCATCATAAAATACACAGAATAATTAATAAAATACAGCTTTCCCTACCCACCCCCCAGCTACAGTATAGAGAATCTAGAATATATTACAAGAGTGAAAGGAGTATGTAACTTGGGGCTTTACTCAGGAGTCTTTGCTGGCCTGGTGGACTTAGAAACATATTAAATACCAAGTTTGTGCTGGATAATTAATATAAGCATAAGATGAAAGAGCATGGTAGACTGATGGTAGCCTACATTGGCTTTTACCTAACAATAAACCAATCCATGAATCAACAAGTACCAATTAAGGGCCTTCTATATGCCAGACGCTTTGCTAGGTACAAGAACAAAAATGAAACTATCCCTGTCCTTGAGGGGTTTATATGTAAAAAGTTTCAAATTATTTCGTTGGAGAGAATTCAGTGAATGGGAGAAACAGGAGTGATTTTGTCATTAGAGGACATCACAGATCACCTAGGAAAAAAAGAAAAAATAGATGAGGAGTTTGGGTGATAAGTCACATGACTGACACAGAGGCATGTGCTTTGGGGTACAGAGGAAAGGACACTGGTTTAGGAGGTAAAGGTTCTGAGTTCAAATCCCACCTTTCACACTTACTACCTGTATTCCTCCTTCCTTCTAGAAGAGAATCAATGACATTAGGAGAGTGATGTCTTGACTTGCAAGTGAATTGGATTTAAGTGTCAGAGCTGTGCAGTCATCAGCCTGGTGTGTAGCCTTGGGCAAGTGACTTAAAGCCCTCAGCTTCAGTTTGGTCATCTGTCAAATGAGGCTGTTGGTTTAGAAGGTGTCTGGGGTCCCTCCCAGCACTAGCTCTATGACTTTATGAGCCTCATCATGGGGGATTTCAATTATTCTAAGAGGGCCTGGACTCTTCTCTCTGTCAGCAGCAAAACAGCTAATAACTTCTTTGCTTGTATTAAGGATAACTTCACTCTTCAAATAGTGAAGGAACCAGTAAGGGGAAATTCTATTCTGGTTCTGATTTCCATTGATAGGCAGGAACTTGTTACTGGAGTAGAAGTGACAGGAATCTTTGGAAGCAGTGATTACTTTTTCCCAAAGTTTGTGATGGAGGAGGGGAAATCTGAGTACAGTCTGACATGTATCCTAGGTAGTGGGAGGAGAGATTTCATAGGGTGTAGGGGAAAGCTAGGTAAGCTCCTATGGACTCATATTCTACAGGAGGAATGGTAAACTCTTCCAAATGAAATCTTGAAGCCATAAAGAGATATAATTCCAATAAGCAGGGGAAATGGGACTTGTCTGAAGAGAGTTGAATGGATGCACTGAATTCTCTAACCAACATCACTTTTAAAAGATGTGTACAGAAGATTAAAGCAAGAGCAGGTACGAATGTGACTGAGTCCTCTTCCAATGGTTTCAGTACCATAAAACTCAGAATGGGCTGGTAAGCTAAGTGTTTCAGAGGGGTTTTTTCATGTTGTTGTTTGTTTGTTTTTGTTTTAGCTGTATGGGGGAGGGATGAGCTTGTGAGATGGATGGGACAATGTTGTTTAATAACACAGAAAATGCAAAACTGTCCATTTAGGGTCCCAGAGACTAGCACCCTAGCTGAAATTTAACCACTTAATATTGGATTAGATGTTACAAGGGGACATTTATTTGAAAACTATAACAATAACAAACACACAAATATCGCAGACCTCAGGGGTATAATCCCCAGTAAAGCTGCAGGGTCTGGGGTGGGGAAATATTAGGTTTATAAATTTAGTTCAGTTCCTGCATACCCTTAGTCCCAACAAGTACAAGTTTAAAGCCTAGGCAGGCTTGCTCCTTGGACCTTTTCTGTTGGACTAGATGTCATATCCTATTTCAATTCCTGAACTCTCCTGGGTTCCCATGGTTTCTGAATTAGATTAGAGACAAAAATAAATATGAAAGTTCCCGCTTTCAGGGAGTTTGCAAAGGGTGACACTATGTATATGCATAAGTATATAAAAATATATAATCAAATATATTTATATTTATGTATTATATTTTGAATTTGCCAGCAGCTGGCAAATTCACAGGATGGCAGGAAGTGGGTGCCACAGCCTGCCCTCTCTCTCCTCTGCTCTAGGCTTCCTACCTGGCTCAGATCTTATGGATCCCAGAAGGGAGCAGGAACCCTAGATTGTCCTCCTCTATCCCTGTCCCAACATATATTAAATCTGCAAGGGAGTTTGGCATGGGAAGATTTTGCTTGCTGTTTTTTCTATGTTTCTTTCTCCTTCCCCCTGCTGACTGGTTTCTGATTTCCTCTTTCCTCCCCAAGTGGAGGGAACCTGAAGTTTCCAATTTTTTTCAAGCCTACTGCCCATCCTTTTCAACAGTGGTAGACCAGATCTCTTCATCCCCACCTTCTTGCCCAGGGGAGTGGTCCTCTAACACAGCTTTGATGAGTGGTGAACAATCAACTTCAATCCTTCCTGTAAGAAGGAGGACAACTGAACCTTCCCATTCTCCTTGACCCTACATCCTCTGGCCTACTAGACCTTACCACCTGCTGCTGTATTCTCTGAACCCCCAGGGGGAAAAAAAGAAAATTACATGATAATTTTATTATATATTTTTAAGCACCCATGTAATATTTTTATTCATCTTCACAGAGTCACTCAACAAAAATTTATTAAGCTCTTCCTATGTACTTGGGATACAAAGAAAGCAAAGAAATGTGACCCCTGTCCTCAGAGAACTCACATTCTAATGGGGAAGACAAAAAGGAAATAACCACGCACATACAAAATGTGTATCAAGTAAATGGAAGATAGTTTCAAAGAAGAAGGCCCTTGGGAGGGGTGTGGGAAAAGCTTCCTGAAGAAGGTGGGATTTGAGTTGAATCATGAAGGAAGCCAAGAAAAGCTGAGAAGTAGAGGTGAGAAACAAAGGCATTCTGGACATAGGGGACAGTCAGTGAAAAGGATCCAGAGCGTTGTGTTCAAGGATCAGTAAGTAAGCCAGTTTAGCTGTCTCCACCATTTGATTTCAAAGTGTGCGTGTGTGTGTAGAGAAGGTGTTGCCTCATAGCCATCCATTTCTGATATGGAGCGGCAGCAATGCTCAACATGAGAAGGAAAGTAAAGGGAAGGGTGGAATACTTCAGGTTAGATGCAACAAATGCTTGGAATAAAAGAACAGTAGCAGCACTAGAGAGAAAGATATAAACTATAGAGGAATAGAGAGAGTAATTTGCTTGGATACACAGAGTAAAAACTTTCCAATTTCTTATTTGGATTTTGGAAAAGAGGTGTTCTTGGCAGCTAGGTGGTCCAGTGGTTAGAGTGCTTGGCCTAGAATTGGGAAGACCTGTTTGGCCTCAGACACTTCCTAGCTGTGTGACCCTTGCCAAGTCACTTTAACCTTTACCTGCTATTTTCTCAATTTCCTCAGCTATAAAATGGGGATCATAATAGCACTCACCGTGCAAGGTTATTGTGAGGATCAAATGAGATAATATTTATAAAGAACTTAGCATATCCCCTGCATACATTGTTGCGCAGTCATTTCAGTCATGTCTGACTCTTCACAACCCCATTTGGGGTTTCCTTGGCAAAGATACTAGAGTGCTTTGCCATTTCCGTCCCATTTTAGAGATGAGAAAAATGAGGCAAGCAGGGTTAAATGACTTGCCCAGGGTCACGCAGCTTTAGCAAGTATCCGAGGTCAAATGTGAACTCGGACAAATGAGTCTTTCTGACTCCAGGCCCAGCACTCTCTCCATTGTGCCATCTAGCTGCCTGGCATATTAAAGATACTTAATAAATGTCTGTTCCCTTCTCTTCTTGTGATAATCAACTTGAACTTGTCTTTGAAAGACAATGAGCCTTGCTCTCTTCACCATGCTCACCTTGAATACACCACCTCAGATCCACAGTGCGGCTGATGGGATCAATCACTGTGGCTAAAAAAGGATAAAGCCGACAATTTTGCATGTGTGTAGACAGGAGCCTTTTCTGGTGGAGGGAGCGTAGGACTTTTAAGTCATGTTTCCTGAGATGACTAACAAATCAACTCTTCCATTATTTGTTTGGAAAGATAGAATAAAAGTTGCTATTGGAGCTCAAAGAAGAATATTATAATATCTTTTTTTTTTTTTTTTGGTCTGGACTTGTGATTTTGTTGGCATGAGGAATTCCTGGTGAAGAAATTCCCTTTACCAATGCAGATCAGACCCATTCTATAGCTTATGATACTGGGGAGTTAGCTGAAGCACTGAAGGGTTAATTACTTAAGTGACTGGCCCAGATTCGCACAGCTAGTATAAGTCAGAGGAGAGAATTAAATCTAGGTTTTCTTGGCTCCGAGGCTTAATATGTATTACATTCTGCTATCTATCATATCATTAACATTTTATTGCAATCTTTATTATTATCTCAGTCCAAGACTAGAAATGTTAGTATATTTTGTGAGAAAATGAATTCTTAACATGTAAAAGTATGAGATTCATTTCAATGGACCAAGATTAGAAAAATCCTAATCACTAGACAGATCAGAGTAGATCAGGTGAGCAAGTATAAGCACTGAAACTCCTCCTCCCCCAAATCAGCACCTTTGATAGTATATGGTAATAAAGTAAGTATTGTTGGAGGATACATCATTCAAATGTTAATGCCTCTCCTTTTCCCCAATGGGTTGTGACTCATTCAATTTAAGCTGCTCAGTTCTTGGACCTGAACATTAGAGACTGTGAGTGACATAGAAAAGCCCAAATAGCAAAGCAAGGTCTCCTAGGAAAGCGTGATAACTGAAAGGTCCCCACTTTGGATTATTTCCCAGATTCTTATTGTACACTTCTGAACTAAAATGGGAAAACTGGGCTGACAAGAACACTATGTGCATGTATAGAAAGGTGACTCAACTCTTGATAAACTATTGTCCAATAGCAATTACTCCTAATTTTACATCACCTTGCAGTTTACAAAAATATGTTGTAAGCAAACACCTGTGAGGAAGAAATTGCTAGTAGTGCTCCTTTAAAGATGAAGACCCCAAGGCTCAGAAAGGTTAAATGACCATGATTAATTTCACACAGTACCAGAAGAAGATTAGAAAATTTCAGGAAGGATTATGAGTGCCTAAACAAAAAACAAATAAGAAAAAAAAATACAAAAAAGCCTAAAGACCTTATGGGCACAGGTGGTGGTATAATCACTTCTGTGGACTAAAGGTAGGGAATTAAGCAGAAAAAGCCAGATCTGGGAATTTAGCAGCTGGTTAAAAATATGTTGTCTGAGTATGATATGGATTTGGATTTCTAGATTAAAGCTTAAAATATAGGAATGGTGGGCTCTTCTCCAGTGTGGATTGTCCCTCACAAGGGCTGGTAAAATTATGTTAGCTAAAAATCTTGGGAATCAAATCAAGAGGGCTCTAACCTGGAAAGGACTGGAGAGAAAACTACCCACAGAGATCTGACAAGTCTGGTACCACAGAGCAGTGACATTCCAAGTGAGGCACCATAGGAGGCTGTAATATCACTCCAAGGGTGGGTGTGATCCACCAGTTGGGGGTGGGATGACGAGTTGCATCCCACTCTTGCTGTGAAAGTCAATTGTGGGATGTGACTCCAGCACAATGGATAGGTATCCTTTTCCATCTAACACTATTTTGCTTCCCTCTGCTGTGCAAGCTCCTACCCTTCCCCATCTTGAGTCAGCTGCCAATCTTTCAGGAAAGTTCTAATGTAAACTAACTGCTACCCACACTATCTCTGCAGATACTATTGGGAAATAATGCCCCCATTTCCTCCCCTGCCCCCATTATCTTCTGGCTGCATCAGGTACCTCTTGAAATTTTGAATCAAAAGAGTGAGATCCCCTCTTCCTTCCTTTTAATTTTGGGTTGAACACAATAAGTGACATAGTAAGAATGAATCAGTTATAACACAATTACAGCTATCATTCCATTACCTTTCTTCCTAAACCCATTCTTCTTTCAAATTTCACTGTTACTGTTAAAGGTTCCACCATCCTTCCAGTCACCCAACTTTCACAACCTGGGTATCTTCTTAAATTTCTAATTTTCCCTTATCTTAATCCATATATTTAATGATTTGTCAAATCTTGTCAGTTATATCTCTAGCATTTCTATCTGTATCTATAAATATATAGCTATATATATAAACATATCTATAGATATGTAATCATATGTAGCGAAAGCACTTCAAATTTTGCAAAGAAACTTTTACATATATTATCCAGTTTGATCCTCAAGTCAACCCTGCAAGATGTTATTATGATCCCTATTTTACTGATGAGGAAACTGAGACTGAGAGAGTGATTTGTCCAGGGTCACACAAGTAAGAAAGTATTTGAGGCAAGATTTCAGTTCTGATCTTACTGACTGTTGCCATGGAGCTCTCTCCATTGGACCACCTAGCTGTCTCAATGTCTGTCACATCCATCCCCTTTTCTATTCTCACTCTACCACCATATTAGTTTAAGCCCTCATGTCCTCTGGCCTACAGTGTTGCAATAGTCTTCCAACTGGTCTTTTTCCCTAAGTCTCTCCCAAATTCAATCTATCTTCCCTATAGCTGCCACCAAAAGTGATTTTCCTAAGACTCAAACCTGACCATGTCATTCCTACTCCTCAATAAAGTTCAGTGCCCCCATATGCATTGTAGGATCAAATATTATTTCATCTTTACTCCTTTTTAAAATGTCTATTTTTATGTATTTTTGATGTACATAATTATTAGCATACTAGCTAATGTATATACTTTATAGGGACAAGGACTGGACCTATGATTTTGTTGGTGTCAAGAACTCCCAGGTGAGAAAACTCCTTCTACCAAAGGAGTTTGTCATTTTCTCTGCAACTTAGAATCTGAGAGAGTATGGAGTACTGAAGTAATTCACCGAGAGTCACAGAGACAATGTGTGTCAGGGGTAGAGCTTGAACTCAAGTCTTCCTTGTTATGATGCCAGCTCTGTGTGCATTATGCATATTTGGGCTGTGCACTCAAGAAAACTGATGGGGGAATCAATCAAAAATATTTATGAGTCCATTGCTATAGAGATAAGGGGTACAATACAGGAGGAAATACAAATGTTCCATTTTTTAAAAGACTATTGACTTGGGAGAGTTTGATTTATTCCTAGCAAAACTGTAGCATATTAAGATGGCTGTCTGAGAGTATTTAGAAAATGACGTGGTCACTTAATGGCAGTAAGACTTCATCAGTAACAGTTCATACCAAACCAACCCCAACTTCTTTTCTGAAAGGGTACATGGAAAGGTCAGAAGAAATAATACAAGGACACTCTCAAGGTCTCTCTAAAGAATTTTGAAATTTGTTTGACACATGGGAAACACTGACACAGGACCATCAACCTGGTGTGTACACAAGAAAGAAGGCACTGTGTGCTATGAGCAAAGCAGAATTGCAGGAGCTCAAAAGAGACATGAGATGTGCAAATTTAGAGCCATCTCCATTCCAAATATTCATATGGACTTTTTGTGCCCATCCTCTGGGAGAGCCTTCCAAGCTCCTATTGGTCTGATCAACCATAGTCAGACATACTGAACCTTGACCCCAATGCAGTGATGTCATTTTGGTCCTCTTTGAGTACAGAGGACCACCACCAGTTATAGCTTATTTCTACATCCTAGTTTGCACTGGACAATGAGATCCTTGATAGCAAGAACTGTCTTTTACCTTTCTTTCTATGACCAGTACTTAGTATAGTGCCTGGCACATAGTCAGTGGTTAACAATAGAATGACCAGACACATCAACTGGTGCAATTTATTATAATATTACTTTGAAATAAAATTTTTCATCCTATCTCGATTTTTCCTTACCTTATGGGTAAAAAAATGAATTGAATCCACTGCAGCAGCTTATTCCTTCAAGGTATTAGTACATTAGTATTAACTGATTGACTAACTGAGGAAGGTAGTACTTAAACTGAGCAGTGAAGATCAAACAAATTCAGAAACACATGTATTAAGAAAACGGGTATGCTGTTAAATGTTTAACAACTGACTGAAATAAATTATACTCCTTCCAACATACTTTAAAGTTTAATCTACATTATTAATATTTTCTCCATCACTTTCTTAGTCTAGGCAATAAACAAAGCCTTAATTTGTAGCATTTGCCAGTTTCTAAGGTGTAAGTGCCTTTTCTATAAATTTAACAAACAACTCTTGCAAGTCTTTTTGAGCTGACTGCAGCACACCACTGAAACTGAAGCTCCATTTATGAGACAGAGAGGCAGAATTGCCTTGTGTATAGAATCTTGAGCTTATACTAAGAAAGACCTGAGTCCAATCCCACCTTTATCACTTACCATGTTACTGTACAGGTCACTCAACACTGATTTGCCTCAAACCATTCCCCAAAACTTATCTATTAAGCCATAAATAGGTCATTCCCTGTGGTGGCAGAGGTAGTTTTCACAGTAGAATTCCCCTAAGGTAATGAAATCATAAATCCTTCCCATATATGTATATAAAAAGTACTGAGCTAGATGCTGGGGATTTTTTTAAATGATATTTTATTTTTTCCCTGATTACATGTAAAAATAATTTTTAAAATTTGTTGTATTTTTTAAAGTTTTGAGTTCCAAATTCTATCGCTCCCTCCCCTCTCTCTCCCTGAGATGGTCAACAATCTAATATAGGCTATATATGTGCAATCAAGCAAAAATTTCTGTATTAATCATTTTGTGGAAGAAGGAAGGAAGGAAGAGAGGGAAGGAAGGAGGGATGAAGGAAGGAAAGAGAAAGGGAGGGACAGAGGGAGGGAGGGAAGGAGGGATGAAGGAAAGAAAAGAAAGAAAGAAAAAAGAGAGAGAGGGAGGGAGGAAAGAGTATGCTTCAGTCTGTATTCAGGCAACATTAGATCGTTCTCTGGAGGCAGATAGCATTTTTCATCATGTATCTTTTGGGATTGTCTTGGATCGTTGTATTGCTGAGAAAAGCTAAGTCATTCACACTTCTCCACCATACGATATTGCTGTTACTGAGCACAATCTTCTCATGGTTCTGCTCTTTTCACTTTGTATCAGTTCATGTAAGTCCAGGTTTTTCTGAAATCATCCTGCTTGTCGTTTCTTATAGCACAGTAATATTCTATTACAATCATATACCATAGGTTGTTCAGTCATTGCCCAAGTGCTGGGCATCCTTTCAATTCTTAGTGACAATTCTTAGCCATGACAAAAAGAGCTGCCATAAGTATTTTTGTGCATATAGGTTCTTTTCCCTTTTTAAAAAAAATCTTTTTGGGATACAGACCTAGCAGTGGTATTGCTACATCAAAGGGTATGCACAGTTTTAAAACCCTTTGGACATAGTTGATGGAGGAGATTTGTAAAAATTGTAATCCCCTTGATCCCTGCCCTGTAGCACCTACAGGAGACCAGAATGTAGAAAAATAAGATCATGCTCCTACAGCTAAGAAGGACCTCAGTCCTTCTAGTTCCCATCTTGTAAATGAGGCAACTGGGCCCAAGAAAGTGAATGGACTTGCCCAAAGTCACAGATAGTAAGAATAATCATGATACAAAACAAACATTTGTTAAACTTAATTGAATTAATTTGTAACCTAAGTACATAAAAGAGGTGCAAATTAGTACTCAAGATCCAAAGAAAGGAAAGATGATTTCTGACTAAGTAAATTAAAGAAAGCTTCCTGGAGGTGGTGACATCTGAATGTCATCTTGAAAAATGGTAAGATTTAGGCAGGCAAAGATGAGTGAAGAACAGAGGACAAATATTCCAAGTATAAAGAAAAATATGAGCAAACTACATGGAATTAGAAAAATGCACAGATTGTATAGAGAAGAGTAAGTAGTCCTAGGGCCACTGGGTGGCCCAGTGGTTTGAGTGCCAGACCTGAAGTTAGAAGGACTCATCTTCCTTCCTCAGGTCAAATCAGACACTTACTATCTGTGTGACCCTGGGAAAGTCACTTAACCCTGTTTGCCTTAATTTCCTTATCTGTAAAATGAGCTGGAAAAGAAAATGAAAAACCACTTCTCTATGGGGGTCAAAAAGAGTCAGACACAATTGAACAACAAAAAAGTACTCCTATAGTCTAGAATATGTTCATAAAGAAGAATTGTGGGAAATAATACTGATGAGTTAGAGTTGGAGCAAATTGAGGAGAGGCTTGAATGCCAAATTAAGGGGTCTAACTTACTAGCTGAGTGAGGCATAAACTTAGGTCAACTTCCGTTCCAATTATCCCTCCATTAGTAGGACCTAGTCCTACTGACTGAATGTGAGTTCTGAGAATTAGCACTATTGAAGGGAGCTGTCAGTTTTCATTCTGATGATCCCCATACTGTCCTGTTCTAGGAAAGAGACTAAGAAAGATAGTCCTCACTGCCTCTGAGTGGGCTTTGAGTGCAACTTCACCAGCTCTTTCATTTACCTCTCCGTGGACCTGATATTGACTTCCACCTAAATGTCCTTCTACTTTCTTTTTCCTTTGTTCCTTAACTGTAGGCATCATCTTTATTTCTGCATAGTATTGATTGGCCAGTTACCCTTCTTCTGGATTTTGTTGTTCAGTATGAATCTGGTTTCACTGGCAATTGGAATGATCTGTAGATGTGTGTCTGAGCTCTCAACCCTGGATCATTTTGCTTAGTCAAAGACTAAATAAAGATTAGCTGATATAGGCAGTTTACTTTTCCAAATGTAAACTTTTCATTTGCGTATTTTTAGATAGAATTAAGTTGAAATTACTTCATCTAGACAGATGTAAACCATTAACAGTGAAAAACTTTACAAGGCTCCCTATGCATAAGTCCATGACGATATTCAAGTATTCCCTTTCCAAACTTTAGGGCCATTAAAAATATCATTAGAAGTTAAGAGTTCAGAAAACAGGAAGAACTGGACACAAAGTACTCACAAAGTTGCTTAACCATTGTATCACCTAATAATGTTAGTTGTATCAACAGCCTCCATAAGCCCAGTTACAGCACTTTACCCACTGCATCTGCTATCTGTTCTGATTGAAACCAGAAGATATAAGAAAGTCAAATGAATGGAAGGCTAGCTAATCCTCCTTGGAAAGGCAAATAAAGCTGATGGCGGAGCTGGTTTCTTATTGTGTCCAAAGGTAACAATGAGCATAATTTCCCGGAACACTTGGTCTTCTATTCTTGAAGTACTCATGATGAGCATAAATAAAAATTATACAGTGAAGATTACCACAGTTCATATGCCAGCATCTGTCACAGAGACCCAAAAAACAGAACTTGACAAGATATTCCAAATAAAGTCAGCATACGCCTTGGTACTTGGGGACTTTAATGCACAGGTAGGCAAAGGAGAAGACCAGCCAATCAGAGGTAACATAAAAAAATATTGACCTTAGAGTACTGAAGTTGAAGATGTAAGATTTAGGACTAAATCCTGGCTTTACCATAACTGCATGTGAGACCTTGGGCAAGTAATTTAGCCAAATATGTCAAATAAGTGGCTCACTACACAACTGAGCCCCACTGTAACCAAATTAAAATGTAATTGGGAAATATCTAGCAAAATTTAAAAATGTAATAAGTAAGACATGTTAATATGTGTTAACACACTCCTGCAGGGATCCTTTTGTTAATTAGTGATCTGTCCTATTTGACGTCACTGCACCACACCCTCTAAGGTACCTCACGCTTTTGTGTCATTTCTTGTACACAAAACATTATTGGTAACATGTTACACTTTTCCTATATGAGTCTTCAATGACTTTTAGATCTTCTATAATTTAGAATGGGGGGGGTATTATGACGTTGCATGATTCGTTTCAATATTTCATCACCATTAGTAATATTTTGTTTCATCTCTTTAACACCACTGGTGTTAAAAATAAAACTTTTTCTATAATACCAAAAAATTGGGATCAAGGAAAATACTGAATGTTTTCCCTACCTTCCTCTTCCCTCTGTTCAATTCTAGGGTCAATTCATTGTCCATCTGTAGTAACTATCAAAGATACATAGGATCATAGATCCATAGATGGAAAAAGCCCTGAAAGTTATCTTGTCCAATCCCTTACTTTACAGATAAGAAAATTAAGCATATGACTACACATTTTTTCCTCTTTAAAAAATACTGTTATATGGGATGGGGAGAGCAAGGGATACTGGGGGTAACGATGATGATGTAAGAAACAAGACATTAATTAAAAATTATTTTCAAAAAAAAAAACAGTTACAGGAGAACTGAGGTGAGGAGGGAAGAGAATGGTATCCAGAGAATGATGAAAGATCTAGTGAAAGGCTTCAAGTACATTGAGTAGAACCGCTATAAAGATTTTATGGGAGGATGGGGCCAAGAATCACCCAGAATGAAAAGCCAAAAATGTATTACTACATGCAGCTTTGGAGGGAGTATCCACACTTATGATATCATATATGCACTGAAGTACTGAAATAAAGTCAAATGCCTGACTGACCCCTGTCAGGCTTTGTAAACTTCAGAAAGAAGACTCTTATCCTATTTTGAAAACACAAGGGAGAAAATATACAAGTAAGTTGGGGAAATGAAGTTTGAGCCAAAATTCAGAGTTGCTTCATAAGAATCTTCCAAGAATAGGACAAAATTAGAAAATAGGATACTGGTCTGAGTACAGTAAGCCCCAGTATGGACTAAACTGGATGGAAGGGTTCAGTCAATGGGCTAGAAATTCCACAGGAAAGTTATAGGAAAAATTTCATAATGATCACCATTTAAAAGCATTTGATCCTGCGCATTGGTACCATTGTGTTTAGTCTCAACAGTAGAATGTTAGGTGTATACATCACCCCCTTCTCCTCTGAGGTGTTTACAACCTAATTCCATCAAGTCAGGTTTACCCCCAGCCTTCTGGTTTACCCCATGCCCCAGAGGAGCATTTCATTGCTCCTCTGCAGTCTGAATGAAGCTAAGCCAAAACCTTGAACACATAGCCTAATACCTCAGTGAACCATTTGTGATTTTTCACTCCAATTTGATTGTTTTCTCTCTTTCTCCCTACACTATGTTGGGTGTTTGGTATTTGGGTTTTTTTCTGTCAAGTAGTCATGGCTCCTGGAAGATACATTCAACATCTTTAAAAAATATTCCAGCAGTACTATACCAATAGTGCACTACAGCAAGAGGAGGAGAAGGAGAAAGGCTAGGAGGACAAGGAAGAGGAAGAAGAACATGATGATGATGAGTCCACTAAAGGTGATGATTAGAATTCATGTAGCACTTTAGGTCTTACAAAGTACTTTACAAAAATTAATTTTATCTTCATAGCAGCCCTAGGAGGCAGATCTTAATATTACATCCATTTTACAGAAAACAAAACTGAGACAGAGATTAAGTAACTTGTACAAGGCCACACAGCTGGTAAGTATCTGAAGCCAAATTTTGATTCCAGGTTGAGGACTCTGTTCACTGTGCCATCTAACAATCCTCCATGTTCCCTTGGCAATGAGTAAGCTCCACCTCAGGCTCCAGTCCTCTGGCCTTCTCTCATGGACTTCCTTCTACCCATCAGGCAGAATAAAGAGTAATAATGCTAACGCTACTATAGCAAAGTACTTTACATGTGTTATCTCAGTTGACTCCCCCACATGCACACACACACACTGCCAATAACTTGGGACGTAGTTGCTTTAGTTAGTAGACCGATCAATCAGCATTTATTAAGCACTTACTGTATACCAGGCACTGGGCTAAGCAGTGGAGATCAAAAAAAGACAAAAATAATCTCTGTCCTCAAGAAACTCACATTCTTAGAGAGGAGATAATATGTAAATAACTATAAATGTGCAAAATATATAAATATATTAATTATAAAAACTATAAATATGTAAATAACTAACAACATTTTTCAGTCATGTCCAACTCTTCATGACCCCTTTCAGGGTTTTCTTGGCATAGATACTGAAGCAGTTTTGCCATTTCCTCCTCCAGCTAATGTAACTGAGGTAGGATCACACAGCTAGGATTTGAACTCAGGGGTTCCCGACTCTAGGCCCAGAACTCTACCCACTGTGGCACCTAACTACCCAGCAAGACATATACGTTATTTATTTATTATTATTCCCATTTTATATATGCAGAAACAGGATCAGAGAAGTAAACTAACTTACTGAAGTTCTCACAGCTAGTTGGAATCAGAGGTCAGATCTGAACATAAATCTTTCTGAGCGCTCTATCCATTAAGCTACACTATCTTCCACAGAAAGGTTAACAGCAAGACCTAAGAAGATTTATGTCCTACACCTCACACTTAGTCAGAAAAGGAGAAAATAACAATCTCTTGGTCTCTTTTTCCCATCTTCTCTCCATGTCTCTGAAGTGCAAAATGATCCATGCAGAGCAGAGGTATCAAACATACAGCTGCATTAACTAAAAATATACTAGTATTATTATTATTAATAATTAAACGTTACCATCCACAACATTCCTGAGTGTGACCAGAACCAGGTTAAAATGTAATTGGGAAACATTTAACAACACAAATAAAAATGCAATAAAACATAGATCTCATTGATATGTGGCTTTCTAAATCAATAAGGAGCCCACAGGGATTCTTACACAAGATTGGCCCACCTTTGTTTCTATGTGAGTTTGGCACAGCACAAGGAGAGTATGAAATTTCCCTCCGGGTCCTTTCTAGAAAGCTGGCTTTTCACTGGACCTGGATCATGAAGTGCAAGTTATTAAGAAAAAAAAATACGTGTCAGCACTTTAGTATCAAATTATTCCCCAAGCTTTCCAGGGGAGGTATTTGGTTTTACATCACTGTATTATTAAAAGGCAGAGGCAGATGATAATTAAACCAATTTTCCAGCCATCTGTTCATTTTTCAATTGATATTTTGCACTTCTAAAAAAATGATCTGTTGTCCTCCTGGGCAAGAGAGATGGAATGTATAGAACTAATGCAAGCTGGCAATGGGCAGATGCTTCTGACCTAGAAGTTGGCATAGGAATTAAGCCTTCATGTATAAACAGATGATTTCTTCATGCTTTAACCTAGGCAGATAAAATTAATTGAATGTGAAGTGCTTTCCCTTCTTCCTTATTATAAACCTTGTCTTGATTCTCATGTTTGCGAAGGGCCTTTACAAGAATCCAACCTTTCAAAGACCTGCAAGGATATACCTGGATCTGTTGGCTTCTGGGTGCAGCGTTGAGCAGTTCCCTTTAGAGATCCGTAGATCCCCACTGCAACATGCTATTGGGGACTAGTGTAAGATTTTGACCTGAGTTCTAGTTCTGTATCAAATATTTATGAGCTGTGTGATCCTGAGAAAGTCACAATTTTTCTGGGCCTCCGTTTCCCCAGCTGTAAAATGAGGATGGACTCTGAGCTCTGAGTTCCCTTTCAGCTCTAAATCTGTGATCATATGATCCGAACCCCGCACTCTGGAGGCTAACATGACCACGATTCTTTTACATCTCTTTCAGAAATGACTTGAGAAGCAGTCATTGGCTCTTCCATCATCCCTTTGACTGTCTCAAGGGATTTTCTTTGCCTGCTTTGTGGTGTCATCTGCCACTTGACATCCAACTCCTTGTGGATGACATCCACATCTGACACTTGTCATCCACCTCCTTGACAGAACTGTTCTTGGATTGTTGCCTCTGCCCATCCTACATACTTCCTGTTACTAATAAATGACTCAAAGCCTTTGGGAGCTGCTCTTAGAGAGTTAAGAGTCAGGATTTGATATGTCAATATGCGACCAGCAATTAAGGGCCCATTTTACCTGCCACTTAACATTAAAAAAATTAAAAAATTCTTGGTTTTTCTTTCAAATTTATTCATTTGCTTTCAATTTTCAACAATCACTTCCATAAGTTTTAAATTTTCTCTTCCTCTCTCCCTGCTCCCTCCCCAAGACAGCATGCAATCTTATGTGGGTTCTACACATATATTCTTATTAAACACATTTTCACATTAGTCATGTTACATAGAAGAATTAAAATGAAAGGGAGAAAGCATAAGTAAAACTAAACAAAACCAAACATAACAAAAGAGAAAATAGTCTGCTTCATTCTGTGTTCTGAATCCATAGTTCTTTCTCTGGATGTGGATGGCATTTTGCATCATGAGTCCTTTGGAAATGTTTTAGGTCCTTGTATTGTTGTGGAGGACTAAGTTTATCAAACACAGTCCTCGTACACTGTGGCTGTTACCGTGTATAATGTTCACTTAGCATCAGTTCATATATGTCTGTCCAGGTATATCTGAAGTCCGCCTATTCATCATTTCTTATAGCATGATAGTATTCCATTACATTCATATATCACAACTTTGCTCAGTTATTCTTCAACTGATGGGCATCCCCTCGATTTCCAGTTCTTGGCCACCATAAAAAGAGTTGCTATAAATGTTTTTATACCTATAGGTCCTTTTTGCATTTTTATGATTTCTTTGGGATACAGCCCTAGAAGTGATATTTCTGGGTCAAAAAATATGCACATTTTTAAAGTCCTTTGGGCATAGTTCCAAATTGCTCTCCAGAGTGATTAGATCACTTCACAGCCCCACCAACAATGAATTAGCGTTCCAGCTCTCCCACATCTTCTCCAACATTTATCACTTTCCTATTTTGTCATGGTAGTCAATCTGACAGGTGTGATGTGGTACCTTAGAGTTGTTTTGATTTACATTTCTCTAATCAATAGTGATTTAGAGCATTTTTTCACATGACTATAGATAGTTTCAATTTCTTCCTCTGAAAACTGCCTGTTCATATCCTTTCACCATTTATCAATTGGGGAATGACTTGGATTCTTGTACATTTGACTCAGCTCTGTATATATTTTAGAAATGAAGACTTTAAAAATTCTTTCTCAGCTTTCTGCTTCCCTCCTAATCTTGGCTACATTGGTTTTGTTTGTGCAAAAACTTTTCAATTTAATGTAATCAAAATAATCCATTTTTCATTTCATAATGTTCTCCATCTCTTGTTTGGTCATAAATTCCCCCATTCTCTATAAATCTGACAAATACACTATTCCTTGCTCCTCTAATTTGCTTATAGTATCAGCTTTTATACCTAGATCATTTACCCATTTGGACTTTATTCTGGCATATGGTGTCATCCACCTTAAAAAACAGGAGCAGAAAGAGCAAGTTGATCTCTTTCAGACCTGGCTCCTGGAAATTCCTAAGATATAAAGTGAGTTTTCCCCTATGTGCCTCTGTTTTACTCCCTACATCAACTACTTGGTGGGTCTGGAGGAAGGGGAAGGGGGAGGTGGCTGCTGCCTCTTTCAGTGGCTAATGGGGTTATCTATTTAGAGAAGACCATTCTCTTTGCATAGACTTATTTTTATTTCCCAACATGCCCGGAAGTGAGTGCTTTATCTATGTATTTTTGTTGCATGAGTCTCTTGGTTTTGGGGTTTTTTTAATTGTCTCAATTTCAGGAAGCTAAACCAAAAACCTGGATTAGAGATGGACTTAGGCCTTGCAGGCCTCAGACTATTTTAGTCACCTTGTCTCTGAGGGCAGTATAAGGAGAGTGATACAGATAGGATCTCAGAAACAGAGCATGCTGGAGCCAAAAGGGATGTTGAGAGTTCATGTAGTCATAGGATTAGAAATCTAGAGCTGGAATGAACCTCAGAATCCACATAGTCCAACCCCCTCATTTTATAGATAAGGAAACTGAGGCCAAGGATCTTACAGATAGCATGCAGCAGAGTGCTGACTCAAACCTAGGGCTTCAGACTCCAAGTTCAGTGTTCGACACCCTTGGTCTAAAGCAGACTACTCTTGGTCTACAGTAGCCCCCTGAAAAATCATATTTTCACCCTGAGTTCTCATGCTACCACCCACTCACTGGTCTTTGCTTTCTGCTTTTTTTACCCATCACTGACTTTGATGGCTCCACAATCTGTCACTTTGATAACAGGAAAGACCTTACAAGTAGGTACAATAGTTGGCTGCCTATATAATACCATTCAAGAGACCCCAGGGAAGCTTCTTTGCTATACCACTCCTCCAAAAAAACTCTTTAATCTATTTCTAGAAGAAAGCAGATTCTACCATTAGGGAGTTTTCCTTGAATTTGTCGAGTGCATTGTTAAAATGGACAAATGCATCAAGTCATACCCTTGTCCTCTGTTCCCTCCTTGACTGAAAAATGTTAAAATTCTATGCAGCTAATATCTAGAGGAGGCCTGGGACCTGAGAGAGTAAGAAGATGGGGAAGGAAGCTGCCTGTTGCTCTGGACATCTAGTCCAAGTAGAGGGAGCAAGCCAAAGCCATGAAGTAGGAAACCCTGAATGCCAAGGGGCAACACATCAGTCTTGAGAAATGGAGAAGGAATGGCCTTTTCCTGGGGTCATTTTCTGTGGACTGGCCACATATTTTCATATATATGCCCTCAGATGCCCTCTATAATCATCCCTTTCTGACTGGGTCCATCATGGTCCAATGGAAAGAATTTTAACCAAAGAGTCAGAAGGCTTAGGTTCTAGTCTCAACTTTATCATTTACTAGATTTGTGACTGTGGCCACCATCTTTCTCTGGGTGTCAGTTTTCACATGTGTACAATGAGGGTGTTGGACAAATTTACCTCTTGGGCTTTAAAGTTTTATGATTTTTATGAGGGCTCTGAAGGCTAACCTCACCACTAAAATACTATATTAAACAGCACCATGTGCTTCATTCACCCCCTGTGGAAACAAAATCTTTCCTAGAATGGAATTTAGCTGTTGCCCAAGAGGACCTAGACATATGAATGTATGAAGTGAGTAAGTGAATAAATGAAAGGAAGGCAAGAAGGAAGAATGAATGAATGAATGAATGAATGGAAAAGAATTTGCCAACAAGTTCAATCTGTGTGTTGATACATTCAGGCACAGTTACTAATTCTGAAATTTGTCCAGGATAATATTGACTACCACTGAATGAAAGAAAAAAAGACATTTAGGAGCTATCACAAACTGGCTCCTAGATCCCTTTTCTTCCTTATTTCATAAAACTTAGCCGTGTCAGTGCAGCATAGTGAATAGAGAACTGACCTTGAAACCACAAATATCTGGATTCAAACCCTGCCTCTGACACAGACTGGGCAACCTGAGATATATACTAAGTGACTCTGGGGAAGTCACTTAAAATCTCAGTGCTTTGAGCCAGTGAGGCCAAACTCAAATAAAAAGGGGGGCACTTTTTAAAAAATGTAACATCATCTATATTGTATTGGCACATTGCATAGAGTTCTATGCCTGGAGTCAGAGAGACTCATCTTCCTGAGTTCAAATCTGGCCTCATGCACTTCCTAGCTATATAATCCTGGGCAAGTCACTTAACCCTGTTTGCCTCAGTTTCTTCATCTATAAAATGAGCTGGAGAAGTAAATGGTAAAACATTCCAGTATCTTTGCCAAGAAAATCTCAAAAGGGGTCATGAATAGTCAGACATGACTGAATAACAAGTTTTTATTTTGTAAAATATTTCCCAATTAGATTTTAATCTGGTTCCAGCACTTAGGAGGGTGAGCCAATGTGTTTGATACCTCTGCTGTGGGCAGCTCTCTAAGACTATAAGTTGCAGAAAAGGTACAAATCTGCATTAATAAGATGATATATCACCTGGGAGTTTTCTATACCAAGAAAATGACTGGGACAGTATAATGTATCTTATACTATTTGCTTTCATATACTCTAAGTTTCAGACAAGTTGTACTTCTTAAGAATTAGAGCTGTCAGAAGATGGAATGAACTACCTTAATTGGTAGTGAATTCCCCATAATTAGAGATCTTGAAATTGATGGTAGAGATAGCTTAGAGAGAATTCCTATTTCTAGGTGAAACTTGAAAACCTTTGAGGGCCTTTCTAAGTCTGAAATTCTGTGATTTGTTGTTCCTAGACTACCCTCTTCGTCTGT
The DNA here is from genome assembly GCF_028372415.1 of Notamacropus eugenii. Classification (NCBI taxonomy): domain Eukaryota; kingdom Metazoa; phylum Chordata; class Mammalia; order Diprotodontia; family Macropodidae; genus Notamacropus; species Notamacropus eugenii. Next base: position 158,897,663 of record NC_092875.1, on the reverse strand, counting down.
TTCATGTATTTTATAAATGAACATTAGATATGACTAATGCCTAGAATAAAGAAAACAATTAAAAATTTATGAATTGTATATCTGTTTGCCCTGCTATTTCAATAGCTAATTACTAAGGAATTGATTAGGAGTGTCACTATATGAAAGTATTATTTGTTGAGTCTAGCTCTCTAGTGGGAAATATTTGATTTATGAAATTCAAACTCACTGGTGGGGGAGGAGAGAAGGGGTATCAAGATGACAGATTAAACAAAAGCAAGGCAGTTGATTCTCACACCTACAATTCCTCAAACAGCTCTATAAATATACCAAACCAAATTTGGATGGAGGAAATTCACAAAAAGATACAATAAGTCTTTTATTCAACCCAGGACCACATAGAGAGACAGACAACAAAGTCTACAGACATTAGGGATAGGGTTGGGGCGGGACATTCCTATGCTAAGGGAGAGGCTGCATACCAGCCCAAAAAGAGGTCCAAACTCATACTGAGGGACCCTTAGATCACACTAGGGCACTGTAATAGGAACAGGTGCCAAAAGGTGGGTTTGTTTCTTACCACCCAATCCTGGGTCTCAGACCCAGGGCAGAAAATGGTGCACATGGAACTTCAGGTAGGGAGACCCTCAGCAACGTTTCAAGAAAGGAGGAAGTGGAACCCTGTAGCAGCAGTTATATGGCTCAGACCCTAAACTCAGAGCAGAGTCTCATTTTCAGTATCTAGCCCAGCCTGCAGAGTAATAACCAAGGCAGGAAACTCAGATCCACGAGAAACTGGTCCATAATTCTACTGCCTTGAACCAACAGAGTTTCCCAGATGTCTGATGGGGCAAGGTCTAACAGCAGTCCTTTAGCAGACCCAAACCCAGATCCAGAATTTGCAGAGCTCAGACCAGAATGGCAGCAATCAGACCTTGCCCTGGACCAGATCCCTTAGGAAGCACCAAAAGTCTCCAAATCCTTAGCCTGTCCATGAGATCCTAGAATAAAACACTCAATACCCCAAAAAAGCAGCAGTAAGACTAGCCCCGATCTTTTCCCCAGAAGTATGGCAGAGCCCAACCTAATATCAAGTCTGAAGTCAGGACAAAGGCTGGCGGAATGGACAAACAAACAAAAAGAACCACACCATAATGAACTATATAGTGGTGAGGACACTTAGGACATAAACACACAAAAAAGAAAATTTACCGCAAAACGTCTGTAAGCATTTCTTCAGATTACAGCACAGTTTGGGCATAAACTCAATTAAAATTCCTGGAAATGCATTAAGAATTGAAAGGGGGTGTAAAAATCTCTTTGTAAATAGAATGAAACGGCTTCAAGAAAAAAACTGGAAAAGAAATGAGGGCCATGGAAGAAAAAATTGAAAAGGAACTTAACTTGGCACAAGGGGTACAAAACCTTGCTCAAGTAATAAACTCCCTGACAATTAAAATGAAATAAACAGAAACCAATGAATTCATGTGGCCACAAGAAATATTAAAAACATTAGATTTCAAAGGATGAAAAAAATGGAAGAAAATGCAAAGCACCTGATAGCAAAAACAACTGACCTGAAAAACAGATTAAGAAGAAAAAGGCTAAGAATCATTGAACTGTCTGAATACTATAACCAAAAATGAACCTCAATATCCTGCTTCAAGGAATCTTAAAACTATCTCTGAAAACCAGAGGACAAAATGGAAGTGGAAAGAATCCACCAATAACAACCGGAAAGAAACCCCAAATGAAAACTCCCAAGAACATCATAGCCAAAATCCAGAGCTTCCAGGTCAAATTTGAAATACTGCAAGCAGCCAGAAAGAAAGAATTTGAGTATTAGAGGAGCCACAGTTAGGATCACACAGGATTTAGAAGCCCTCACTATAAAGCAACACAACTTGGAATATAATATTCCAGAAGGCAAATAAGACAGGCTTACAGCAAGAAATAACTTACCCAGCAAAACAGAGTATAATACCACAGGGGGAAATGGATCTTTCATGAAATAGAGGACTTCCAAACATTCCTGATGAAAAGACCAGTGTTGTGGAGAAACTTTGAAGTCCAAACACGGGAATAAAGGAAAAGCACAGAAAGGTAAACATGAATGAATAATGATAAAGGACATAACAAGGACAAACTTCTTATCCCCACAAATATGGGAAGATCAGAGTTCATAGAGAGAATCCAATTAGACAGGACTGTTATTTCTTATTGATCTAAAGAAAATAATGAAAAAAGAAAAGAAGAGGAATGCATGTGGAAAGGAACAGGGATTGGTGGAAAAGGAATAATAGGGGAAATTATCTCATAATGAGGGTGTACAAGTAGATACCTATACAAACAAGGAATGGGAGAGGCTGACATTTGAACCTCACTGTCATCTGAACTGGTCAAAAGAAATAAGAATATGCACACACAGAGTTAAGTACAAAAATACATTTCACTGAGCAGGGAAATGAGAAAGGAAGCGAAGGGGAAAAGGAATTAGGGAAAGAGGAGATTAAGGAAAGGATTAGTCCTAAGCAAAAATAAAATCTAAGGATGTACAAAAATATTTTTAACTTTTTGAGGTGACAAAGGATGGGCATCTGAGGGAGTGCCCGTAAATTAGGGAATGGAAGAATAAGTTATAATATATAGATGTAATTGAATGGTAATGTACTAAACTCATCAATGTATAATGAGCAACCAAGATTCCAGAAATTAATGATGAACATGCTATTCACCTCCTGATAGAAAAATGAAGATCTCAGAATGCAAAATGAGACAAATTTTTTGGACATGCCCAATATGGAAATATGCTTTGATTGATTATATGCATTTCTAAGTGGGTTGTGTTTTACTTATGATCTCAGTTGAGTACATGTGGGGACTGATGGGGGGATGGTGAGAAGATGGATCTTAGCTGATTAAACTAACTTTTTCCAAAAACAAAAAATTCAAACACACTTGCTTTTAGGACAGTGCCTGGCACATGATAGGCATTTAGTAAATATTTATTTGACTGACCGAACACAGGTACGCATAGAATATGGACCAGGTCCTGCCACTTTATGAATTCCTTTGCCTGTGATAGAGATTTGTCTTTTGATTGGGGGATTATGGGGGACAATGGACAAGAAGCAAAGATGGAAGTTTTAAGATACATTTTTAAAAACTGTATCCTAAACATTAAACTGTTTTAAGATATATTGTTCCATGTAGCACAGCTATAGAAGGGGGTGCAATTTCCAAATCAGACAGTCCCACTGATCAAATACAGGTGTGGTTCCTTGAGAAGAGCTCCAGAAGCAGACAGTAGCCACAACCACAGACCAAAGGCCAATGTTCTCAGATGCAGAAAGACCTGTCAGTCTGGTCTCAGCCTTTTCGTGAGGTCCACACCCTAAGATAACACAATCAGTGAATCAGTACAATCAGTGAAGCAGTCCACTAGCATTAGAACCTTCCACGTTCTAGGCTCTGCGCTAAGCAGCTGACATCTCAAATCTTAAAGGACATGAATTTTTGAGTCTCTCTCAATGTTATTTCCTAGTTATTATGGTGAGTGGGAGCAACAGTGAATGCCCAGACATTCTATATTCTGAATTGTCAGTTAGACATGGACTCTGTGGCCCTGCTTACACAGATAAAGATAAGGTGATAGGCAAGGTGACCTTGGGAGGTCCCCTCCAATTTATATTCCTATGATTCAAAAGTCCTCTCTTTCAACACCTGAAAGAGCACTCCTCTTTGCTAAATTTGAAAGGAGACTTTTATAGGTACAAAGAAGAAAGCAAAGTCTCTCTCTCTCTCTCTCTCTCTCTCTCTCTCTCTCTCTCTCTCTCTCTCTCTCTCTCTCTCTCTCTCTCTTTCTCTCTCTGCTAAAAGACATTGAACTGGCATTTCCCCAGATGTTAATGTTTTAAACCTGGTTTATGTATTCAAAAGGACCTGGATGGCCAAAACTGGGCCAAAATCTAGCAGTGGTCACGAATGCCCTGATATGAGAGGCCCTGAATGACCCACCGAATCCAACACACACACACACACACACACACACACACACACACACACACACACACACATACATACATACACAATGACCTGCTGTGGAACTGGAAATTCCCACCAATAGTGACATTTTAAGGTTATGTCATTGAAGGCCTCTGTAAAAATGCAAAGCTGTTATCTTGGAGGGGTAAATTCTTAAAGGTACCTTTTAAGGGTAAGGATTTGAGAGAGTGTCCTAAAGTACTGAGAAAAATAAATTTTCATGAAGAGGGTCAAGGTCCATTGTATGGGATCTAGATCCTAAGTGTAAGACCCAATTAGGGGCCACAATGACATTTTTTAGGCAGTCAAGCGGTATTATGATAATACTGTATCTGCTGAGACTAGTTGTCTTGGATTCTGGGAACCTGAATTCAAATCCTCACTCTTCTACTTATTAGCTATGTGACTTTGGTTAAATCATTCCACCTCTCTGAGTCTCAGTTTGCTTCTCTGTAAAATGGGAACAATGTTTGTACTACCAAGTACAAAGCACTATGTAGGCTATTATTATTGTAAGCTCCTTGTTTCTTTATGTCCTAATGCAATGACATCAGATCATCAGACAAGGAATCTGAGGAAATTGAGAGAGTTAGGACAGCAAGTGGTTAATTGTGAGAACTGAGTGAATCACACTGACACCATCTTGCGACTCAATCCTGGAGCTAACTTAGTTCCCTTTCTATTCAGTTATGGGTCTAGCCCAATTTCCGTCTTGTGAGAAAAGCTCATTACAGAAATTGGGAGAAAACCTTATTGTGTTGTTTGAACCTACCCCTGTGGCTGGGAAGCTGGACTACCTCTACCTGCTACTCAGAAACCCTTAACTATGGACCTAGGTTATGCTGACCAGAAACCCAGTCAGATCTGAAGATGGGTGCAAGTTTTCTCACAGTTGTACATCTCAATCAACCCATATGTCTTAACTGAAAACTGTTCCCATACTGATCAATCAGTTATTGTTTCTATCTTCGTTTGATTGTTTATAGAAATTTGAGGGGAGTGGGACACCTCTTTTTCTGAATTCAGGGAATTCTACCTATTTGCTCTCCCCCTCTCAGCTTGGAGAGTTCCTAATCTCTCATCCAATTAGAAGTCAGATTACCTAATGTTGCATTGTTTCCTTTTAATTAATTGACCTTATTTGACAAATTGTTTTTAATGTCTAAAAGTCTGTCTTCCTCTTTATTCAGGGTTCAGTCCTAAGCTGAGGAAGAAGAATGGTCTCAAATTGTTAGGCAATTGGTATGCATTTTTTAATAAATGACATTCTAGAAAGTTGAAACCTTTGTTTCCTCATCATTACATCTTTTACCAGTTACAAATCAAAAGGTCTGTCACTGGTCATCTATATAACCAGGGAAAAACTAATTAGCTTATCTGTGTCACAGGTAATTCATATGCAAAATGAGAACAACTTCCCTGGACCTAATTCAATTTAATTCAAGCAATAAACATTTCTTAAGGGACTACTATGTGCCAAGAACTATGCTAAGCACTACTGAAGATACAAAAAGAGGCAAAAGACAGTTTCTGCCTCCAAAGAGCTTACAATCAGATGGTGGAGACAACATGCAAGTAAGCATGTACAAGGCAAGTTATGCACAAGATAAAGAGGAAATTGTTGTTGTGTTTGTCCTTTGTTTCTGAAGAGGACCGTGACATCAGGGAGATGATGATGTGACTTGCAGGTGACTTTGATTTGAGTGAGGGAGGGCTGAACAGCGTCCATAGCCTCACCTTCTCCTCCTGAGCCATCTGGATCCAGTGACCAGATATTCATCAGGATAACTGGAGATGGCCCAGGATGCAATGGGAGACCTTGGCCTTTAAGGCTAAGGCTTTTTCAGATTCTCACTTTGAGTGAGGTAACACCCTATGAATAGGCCTCTTTAAGAAGTGAGTCAAGGGAAGGATGAATAGTGGAGAGACAGCAGTACTAGGTTGGTCAGGAGGAGGTAGAGAGTAGCAGTGGGAAAACAGGAGGAATACAAGGCAGCAGAGAAATATTATAGGATGGGCAAATCCAGGGATGCTTGAGGTCAGGCTATAAGTGGTGGAGGAATGAGATAGATGTGCTGCCCATCAGTTAGTTCACCGTGCAGATTGCATCTTTCTCCTGTTCCTGCTAATCTTAGATATAAACCTCTCTTTCTCAATTTCCCTTCACTCTTTGGACTCTAGTGAAGACTGATACTGCCCTAGTGCTTGGCACAAGTACCTCAATATTGAATAATAATAAAATATTTCTCTTTATAAGGAGCCCAGGAACCAGGTAAGTAGGTGCTCCCTTTCCAAACCAGAGCATAATCTAAGCTGGGACAAAGATGAATGTGGGGAGGAAATAATTCATTTAATTATTTTGTTATTAATAAATTAATAAGTATTAAAGAATTTAAAGAGGAGATAATGAATGGAAGGAAGACACTAGAATTAAGAGTGGCTAAGATTTGTAGATTTATAGGAAAACTTCCTATACAGATAAAAATTATACACAAGAGACCTAGGTTCAAATCTTCCCATGCTAATGGTAAAATGGTGTGGATATCTTTAATACTCTCACAAGGATAAGCTGAGGGTTAAATAAACTAATTTTGCAAATCACTTTGCAAACCTTAAACCCTATGTGAATGTCAGCTCTCCTTACCAGATTTCTGCTGCTCATCTCCAGTGTTAAGCAGTGTACTCACAGGTCAGGTGTGGGGTAGGAGTGAGGATTCTTATCAGAAAGCAGTGGAAATGGTACCCAGCCTTCCCAATCTTTCTGATGCCCCTCAGGAGTACTGTTGCCCACACAACCCCTCATACATTTCCCTACCACAATAGATAGTCACTTCAAGTTGGTACTCTGCTTTCTCCTCAGCTCCTCAGATAACTCTGTTTCCAAATACTGAAACACATTATGGCAGACCATCAGCTACATCATATAATCAAATTGATGAATCACAAGGCAATTTCCTTCAGCTTACTTAATAGGATACCCACCCCACCCCCCACCTCTTTGCTGTGCCTGCTTTATCTTATTAAAATATAAATTAAAGTTTACTGTTTTCAACTGTCTGATTTCCCTCCCCCTTTCTTCTTTTTCTCTGACAGAAAAGCTATCTGCTAAAGTTACCCTTCTCACAATTATGTCTTCTGCCTATTTCTGATGAATCATAATCTCCCTCTTCCATTGTACTTGACATTTCCCCAGCCATCTCTTAGAAGACCCCTCCTCCCTCCAACATTTATAAGAAATGAAAATAGCTCCCCACCTCCCTGTTGTGTCTGCCTTGTCTTATTAAAATATAAATTAAAGTTTACTATTTTCAGCTGTCTGATTTCCCTGCCCCTTTCTTCTTTTTCTCTGAAAGAAAATCTGACTGCTTTAGTTATCCTTCTCACAATTCTGTCTTCTGCCTATTTCTAATGAATCATAATCTCCCTCTTCCTTTGTACTTGACATTTCCCCAACCATCTCTTAGAAGACCCCTCCTCCCTCCAACATTCACAAGAAATGAAAATAGCTCCTGGCTACAATTCTTCCATCTAATCTTTATTTTGAAACATCTGCACTACAATTATTCCTAGCCTTTAAGCTAGGCTAGCAAATAAAAATATAGTTACAAATATCTCAAATACATGTCCAGTGACTAGAACTCCCAAATTGTTCTGAATCACCAATGTCCTAGGCCAGATTCCTCCAAGCAAAACATAATCACAATCCCCTAAATATAGTAGTGAGACACCCTGGAATTTATTCTATACTTCAAATGTCCTGGAAGTGTATGTGAAATTAGAATGACTTCCTTTAGTCAAATAGAGTAGTTAAAATTTGTGGTCCATTTACCTTTGATACTCTGAGATAAATCCATGATCTTACAGGTGTGAGTTGAGTATTACTCCTCCCAAGTGTCAGTCTCAACATCTGTCCACTTTCTTACCCTATGTCTGTCTTGTCTGTCTTTCTGAAAAAGATCCATAAAGGACCCACCACACCTGCTGAAGGTCTTTTCTTGTTCTCAGCCAGTTAGTGCAGTAGATAAAACATTTTAGCCCTGGCGTCAGGAAACTGTGAGCTTAAATCTGATTTCACATACTTCCTAGCTGTTTGTCACTTAACATTTGTCTGCCTCAGTTTCCTCAACTTAAACATAGAGCTAATAATAGTGTGTACCTCTCAGGGTTGTGAGGATCAAATGAAATATGTGTAGAATGCTTTTCATTTAGTGGGTGCTTAACAAATGCTTGTTTCCTCCCTCTCCCTTCTCTTGTTTCCTTAACATTTTGTTAGTGTCAATGCAGCATTGGTGCTATCCATCTCTCTTAACCTCTCACTCTATGATAGGCTCAAATCCTTTTCCAGACATACGTGCTCTCAATGATATTTTTTTAAAGGAAGTATATAAGTTAAATACCTACTATGTGTTAGGCGCTATACTAATCACTTCACAGATATTATCTCATTTCTTTATACAACCCTGGGAGGTAAGTGCTATTACTATCTTTTGTTTATAATTGGGGAAACTGAAGTAGACAGAGGTTAAGTGACTTGCCCAGGGCTACACAGCTTGTAAACATCTGGGGCTAAAATTGAACTCAAGTCTTCTCAACTCCAGGTTGATTGGTTCTCTATCCACCACACTACTGCTCTGAGAGACTTGACAGAGTAAAAAAGTCTAGTCCCTTATCAATGGAAGTCTTCCAGAAAAGACTAGATGGCCGCTTGTCCACAATATTGTTCTGGGGTTAGCTAATACATTTCAGGTATGGATAGGACTAAAAGTCCTCTAAGGTTCCTCTCATTTCTCCAGTTCAAGGATTTGATAATGCCCAGTATTCTTTGCATCACTTGCAATTTTGATTTCTTCTGGGATCTTAGCATTCCATAGCATACTATCATCTGGCATCAGAGGCACAATGTTGGCATTTAAAAGATAGATTTTTGAGCAATAAGAAACTCCAGGTCACTAAAAGAGCTTTATAGTTTCCCAGAAATGACCCAACCTGATTTTTTTCTTCCTCTTTGGACCCAGGTCCATCTGCAATACTTGTCCAAAACAGACACTGCTGCATTAATTCAAGTGAATGTTCATCAAACCGAATGTTACACTCCTGGCGATATATATTTTCCATTCACTTAATTTCTCCAAAGTGGATGGTTTAAGCCAGTAGTATTTGAATAACTATAGATTGTATTGAAGAGAGTCTTAGGGATTAATGTGATAGGTACAATGCTCTTTGCAAATGGGAATATTTGGAGAACTTAGAAATGTCTCTTCCCTCTGGACTTTGTGAATATGTGCACACACACATACATATACTTACATATACATACATATGTATACATACACACACATATACATATACATCCTCTGTGACACTAGTAAACACATTAGGTGAATATATGTCCCCTGGTCTTATTCTTAGCTTAATGTTGATATTCAACACTGTTGAACAATATTGGCCACATCTCTTATAAAATCTCATGATTTCAACATACTGCATTTCTGGAAGACTCCCTGGTTGAAGAGAGTTCTAAATCTGTCTTTCATTCTGTTGAATCAAATACAGGAGTGAAACGCCATCTCTTTCAAGAAGCTTTCCCCAATTTCTCCAGTTATTTTGTTGTTGTTCAGTCATTTCAGTCATTTTTCATCTCTTTATGACTGCATTTAGGGTTTTCTTGGCAAAGAAACTGGAATGGTTTGCCATTTCTTTCTTCAGATCATTTAACAGATGAGGAAACTGAGGCAAGCAGCGTTAAGTGCCTTGCCCAGGATAAGTGATTTGAACACAAGAAAATGAGTCATCCTGACTCAAAACCTGGTACTCTACACTGTGCCACCTAGATCCTATGTATTTATTTTAGATAGGTAAATAGACAGGTAGGTCTAGAACTTATATACTCATATTTACACATATATGTCTTATCTATACATATGTCTATATTCTATATAGACAGATTGTATAGAAATATATATGGCATAGATCTATATATTTACAGAACGTGTTCTCTAAGTATTTATTTGTGAACATACTTAGTAAAATTCTTGAAGGCAGGAGCTACTTTTTAAAAAAATCTGTATTCTCAGGACATAGCACAATGCCAAGATCGTAGTAAGTCCTCAATAACTATTTGCTGAGTGATTGATAAAGGGGTAATCTCTGAATCAAGAATACCTTAATTCAATTCTTGCTTTTGACATACTAGCTGTATGACCATGGGAAAGTCATTCAATCTTTCACTCTCCTCTAAAGCAACTTTCTAAGTTATAAGTTATGGACCAATTGCCAATCTATGTCAATGGAAAGGATTTTCTGTAATGGGAATTTCGAAGTTTCTTCAGTGTGAGAAAATCACAGATCTGGACAAAATACACACATGTGTGTATGTACACGTGTGAATACATACATAGTGTATATGTGTGTATATGCACACACATGTTTTCTACATGTTTCAATGAGTCTATGATTAATAGAGATTTGGGGCAGTTAGGTGATGCGGTACACAGAATGCTGGACCAGGAGTCGGGAAGACTCATCTTCCTAAGTTCAAATATGACCTCAGACACTTACTAGCTATGTGACCCTCGGCAAGTTGCTCAACCCTGTTTGCCTCAGTTTCCTCATCTGTAAAATGAGCTCCAGTATCTTTGCCAAGAAAACCTCAAACGGGGTCACAACAAGTCAGACACAACTGAAAATGACTGAACAGCAACAGTCCTGCCTATGAAGTCCTGCTTGGGAGAGAGAGTCAGCTAATCCATTCATATGTTTTCATATGTACTTATAGGCAATTCTCATAACTGGCTCACACTTTATTGGTCACATCTAATATAATATATTATGTTCTTTTGGAATTTCCCCACTTTGAGATATCTTGCAAACTGATATCTGAGTTCATTTAAAATTCTATTAACTCCAGATCAGATTTTTTTCAATATATATTTGATCAAATCCAGACACTCTTCGGTGTGTCCAGCTTCATCTTCTCAGGTGATATTGTCATTTCCTCACACATTACATTAGGTACATGGGTGTTAGTATAGGAATAGGACATAATTCTACTATTCTTTGTAGTTAAACTACTTGATTATAGAAATGTCTGCAGATATGTTCCAATTACCATCGATTTGCTGTCCTTTCATTTTCATTTACAAATACTCTTGAGATGAACTGACTTATCTGGTTCTTACTCGTGTCTCTCTCTGGAGGCTTGTTTTCTCTTTCATTGCTTTTCTCTGATTTATGATGAGATATTTCTTTGAATCTTCAATTATCTTCTAATGTTCTAAACATTAGGATGCCCTTGTCTCTTAAGTTTTTTTCCTATTTAACAAGGCAATTGAGTGTTTTGCCTAACATGGTTCCTTTGGCCTTTCATCCCTTTGGGGAAGGAAGAGAAAAATCTTTCTTTTAATAGTAGGGATAAAGTTTATTCTTTTATCCATTGTCCATTTTTAAAGCTTATCCCTTTCTTAAATGGACTGACTTAAGGATGCTAGAGATGCACACTATTCTTTTCATTTTTATCCTTTCTTCCTCTTCAATACTACTTCCTTCAATACTTCCTCTACAAATACTACCTCTTACAAGGGACTTTTCCTTATTCCAGCAGTGGTTAGTATGACTTTGCATTCACTTTGAATGCATTTTGCATTCTCTTCTCCACATGCGCATTGCTTTCCCCAGTAGACTGAGCCCAGGGACAATTTTATTTTTCTTGTGTTCTAACAATTTGTATTGTTGGTACAAAGTGTGTGGTACAAAGTAAGTACATAATAGATGTCTGTTGAATCAAATCGAATATATTAAACATTTTCTATATGGAATGTACCATATAAAAGCCCTAGGGCTGCAAAGGTAGATAAGACTCAAACACTTGAGTTTATAATCAAGTAAACCTCTCCCTCAGACCTTCAGTTTTCTCTTCAAAAACTCTCGTGTATTAATGATATATTATTTTGAATTATTATTTGCGTCTGCATCCTATCCTTCTCTTAAATTACAGGCTCCATGGGCAAAGGGCTCTGCTCTTATCTAAATTTTCAGCATATACCAATGCCTGACATAATGTTCTGTGCTGAGAAGATGTTACAGTTTGAAGCACATTATTTTTCACTTTCTTTCTTTCATACTTTTATTCAAGTCTTCTTGTACAAAATTACTAATATGGAAATGTTTTAAAAGATTGCACATGTATAATTTATATCTGATTGCTTACCCTCTCAGGGAAGGGGGAAGGAAAGGAGGGATAGAATTTAGAACTCAAAACTTTTTAAAAAGCATTTAAAAAAATGTTTTAACATGTAATTTGGGGAAAAACCAAAATATATGCTAAGAATATTTGAGTTTTAACTTGAATCTTTCTGCTTGGACCCAGACAGTGGAACTAGGACCAATGAATGGTACAGTTACAAAGAAAGTTGAATATAAAAAAGAACTTCCCCAAAATTGGAACTGCCCCAAACTGGAATTCTCTACTTTGGGATCATATGGTTATTGTTTGAAGGAAATTTCATCTGTAATAAAGAAGTCAAGAGAATCATGAGAACTGTCTTCAAGGAATTGAAAGGTTATCATGTAATAGAGGGGGTCATACTTGTTTTGCCTGAAGCAATGGCTGGAAGTTTCAAAGAGACAAATTTAGGTTTAACATCAGGAAAGAAAACATTCTCCCACTTAGAGCTGCCCAAAAGTGGAATGCACTGCTCAAGGAGACTGCCTGGAGGTCTGGAGGTCTTCAGACAAAGTCTGAATGACCATTTGTCAGGTGTGATGTAGCAAGGATTCTTTTTTGAGTTGAGGTTGAACCAGATGGACACTTAGGGTTCCTTGCAACTCTGAAATTCTCTTATTATAGGAACTTGCATTCATATAGAACCAGCTAAAGGAAAGTATCAGTTTTATATGACCTACATTGTCTTATTCTGGGCCAAGCAGGGAAGAAACAGTGAGAAAGCCCGTGCTATGTAAAGGTGACATGCTACTCTCAAGGCTGAGCCATTTGGATTTCCTGAATCTCCTGGGTCACTCTAAGACTGCAATCTCATACAATTTAAGAACTGAAAGGGACCCTAGGGATCACATATGGATCACTCCCTTCATTTTATAGGTGAATAAACTGGTCCAGAGAATTAAAATGATTTAGTCAGGGTCACCCAGGCAGTAGGTTACAGTCAGGATTTGAATCCAGATCCTCTGACTACAACTCCATGCTCTGTCCACTGTTCCACATGACCTCTCCAAATAAGTGGCAGGGATGTTTGCACACACTTTAGCAGGGAATATATTGTACAGGGAAGCAGGTATGAAGTTGACTCTGGGTACAAATGCCCAGGGAGATGAAGAAATGAGACTAGAAGGGAAAGATAGCATGAATTTTCACTCCAGCAAAATGTGTAATCCTCTCCCAACCCCCACACCCACAGGGAGATAGAATAAAAATAAAGTTAAATGGAATTGACATCAGAAGGAAGAATTTAGCTAACGTAACACCAGACCAGGCCTAGGCCTAGGAATAACCAGCTTACAATTTTATAATCCTTTATGACTTCCTCTTTTGCTATGACCAAGTCCAAATCTATTGGCCTTCAGGGAGAGCTACAAGGCCCATCTGTTCAATCAGGAATTTGCCAGATTGGAGAAGAAGCTCAGTCCAGCTATTACTATTACTTAGCATTTAGATGACCCTTAATGCTTCCTAAGCACTTCACAAATAAATGGATCACCTAAAAATATCTTTCTATTAGTATAATTCCTGGTCCCCTGGGGTGTAGATGATGGGAATGTTCTTTAAACCCAATTATATCCATGATGCTGTCTATAATATGAAGTAATAATAGATAAGTGTCTTTAGAATGCTCTGGCTTTCAGAGCTCTATAAACAGAAATCACAATCATCTCATTTAGGAAGGGAAAACATTAAGGATTTTTTTTCAAACATTTTTTATTTCTTTTATTACAAGACATATAGGTAAAAATGGCATATTCTGAAAAAGATAGAAAACAGTAATAAAAGTCAACATTTTCCCATTAAGAAATCTATTCATAAATACACATTATCAAATATTAAAATGTTTATTCTTTCTGCAGAATAACAATAATAAATATGGAATAGCTGTGACATACACGAGGGCTGTTGCCAAGTACCAGAAGTACATGGGCAAAGAGAAATGTTTTATAAAAGCTCAGACCACTGCTTGTCTTCAGACATTTGGCATTTGCGCTCCTGATTGCAATAATCAGACTTTTTTTTTAAATCTGATTTTTTTTTAATGGCTCTGCGGCATAACAAAAGATGATCATTTTAAAGAGTATTTTGACTTGAAGGAAAATTGGGTTAAAAGGATTTCTCCCCTAAATCAACAACAACACACACCAAAAAGGTAAACTACATATTCAAGGATATATAATCTTTGACACCATATGAGGGGTACATATATCAATTAACTAGTCTACAGAACTGCAGATTTCTAGCTGCGGGCACTTAACAAAACTGATTTCTAGGTTCAGTTTCCAGTGAGGTCAGTCACTTCTTTTCACAGCTTTACCAAAGAACAATTAATATCACAGTAAAGCCAGCACTCCAGTTGTAACTCTATAAAGCGTTAACAAGGCACCTCTGAGTTTGACTGGGGAGGCCATTCCTGTGGAGAGAAAAGGACAAATGTCCCCATCCTGAATAACCCTCAGAAGGTATATAGGTTGATGCCATCTTGGCTTCAAATTCACTGGGCAGAGCATTGGATAAAGTTATGTTAATAAAGAAATGTTCTTGTCCTATGTGTTTCATTTTTATTTTTAAAATTCTGCTGTTATCAAAAAGAGAAGAAAAAAACATATCAACAGCAAAACTTGCCCTACAATGAATCTGGATGGATTCAGGAAGTGAAGACAAGCCTTTTCCTGTGAATAAATACTGACAAGTAACAAAGACCTCTCATTTCCCATGCACTGTGTTGCACGTTGCCAATTCCCAACTGCAATGGGGACACCAAGTCTAACAATGAGCAAGCATCCAATCTAATGTAGATTGATTATTGGTCCCAATGGACTTTAACAATATCCATAAAGGAGGACATCTTGGGGAGGCCAAATCTAAAGCACAGAGAGGTCATGGCAAGACTTGGATTTCAGTTTGAAGGCCATGTTCTTGTTATTTTTGGCCACTATCTTGCCCCAGAACCGACGGGCTTTCTTGGGGATACTCTCTCTCCTCTTCTGATAGGCCAGTCTCCTTTCATTCTTCTCCTTGCTATCCCGCCTCAGGCGCACCTGTCGGACAATTCCTTCAAACAATTCCTTCACGTTGTGCTGAACTGCAGCCGAGGTCTCAATGAACTTGCAGTCAAAGACTACTGCACATGCTCTCCCTTCTGCAAGACAGGAGAAGAAAACTCAGGAAGTCAGGTCCACTAATCTTCTAAGGAGTATCAAGGATAAGAGTGCTAGACTTGGATTTAGGAAGACCTGAGTTCAAATTCTGACTCTCTCAGTTACGAACTATGTGACCCCTGGGCAAGTCAACTGATTGTAATTTCCTTATCTGTAAAATGGGAATAGTAATAGCACCTAGTTCTCAGGGTTGTTGTGAGGGTCAAACAAGATAACATAAGTAAAGTGGTTTGCAAACCTTAAGGTACTATATAAATTTGAGTTATCGTCCTCATCCTCCTCCTCCTCTTCTTCTTCTTCTTTTGTGGTTGGGCTCAGCCTTCTGAGGGTTATAAATAGATAAGCAACCTAAACATTTGGCTTCTTTTTATTCTGAAATTGCCACAGATGTGGATTTTAGTCATTCATAGCCAAGGGTTCTGGCATACCATAAAGAGGCACATTCTCCCATTGCTTAAATTGAAGCAAATAGTTTTGCAGAAAGAGTCCTGAAAATCAGAAGTCATTCCTTCAGATTCAGAATCCATCAGAAAGAAGTTGTTTGACTCTCCGCAAGTCATGATACTGTTACAATTCAAGTTTTTCTATTCAGAATAGCTACAATAATACTTGCCCTTCTAGAAGGGTTGCTTTAAGAATTCAACATGGATAATATATAAAAACTTGCATTGATTTGTATACAATTGGACAGTCCCAGTGCTACATCAGCAGCCACCTTCCAACACCAACTGAGATAATTTTTAAACCAGAGGAAGGCCTCTAGAGCATTGTGTAAATCTCCATATGGAGTGTTTATGGCAAGACTTGAATATGGATCACACCAGGAAAATGGCAATCAGTGCCGGTAGAAAGCAAGCCCATGCAGATAAAATAAAATCACAAATCTATCAAAGTAAAGTAACATATTTAGAATATTCTTTTTAAAAATATGTGAATACTATTCAAATTTGCCATAAGGATCCTAAAAGTGAGTTAGACACTTTTTTAGATGCCTTGGAAACTGTCTCATAGACTTAAGGAGCAATCTGAAAAGGTCAACCCAATGGCATGAAAGATTTACTTTCAACTTCTAAAAACTTTCCAAGTTACTCCCAAGATATAACAAAAATGAATTAGCTCCTTTTTGATGTGAAAAATACCTAAATTACGCTGACTTATTTGGGTCTGATTAGTCTAATGTTTTAAACTACTCCCAAGTAATTTAGATAGAGAGCCATGGGGACCAGAAACAAAGAAGCTGCTCATCAAGCAACATTATTTGTCCAAAATTCTGCTCCTCACAATTTCTCTCGAATCTTTTCTTACATGTAGAAGAGTTACTTTTCAGTTCACTGAAGCTTTGACATCACCTGAAGGGTGTGGCAGTGTGCCACCAGTAAAGATTTTCATGATAGAAATCTCAGGGAACTTTGGACAAGAGCATTTGGATAATAGGGGTTTGTGATAGTCAAGACAAGATTGATTATTTACCAAAATAAGACTTTGAGATTTACCAAGACATCTGAACAGACTGAGGACCCCTGTCCTAGCTGGGTTCAAAAGCAACTTAGGGAAAGGATCATGGATTCAGAGCTAGAAGGGACCTTTGAGATCATTGAGTCCAACCCTCTCGTTTAAGAGATGAGGAAACTGAGGCCTATAGATGTTAAATGACTCTCCCAGGGTCATATAGTTAATAAGTGTCAAAGACAAGATTTGAATCCAGGTCTTCCTGACTTCCAAGTCCAGTATGCTATTCACTACAAAGGGAGAAAGAGAGAAAGAGAAAAAGAATAGGAGTCTCAACAACATAAATGAATCACTGTGATCCATCATGGGACCTCTCTGGAACCCTGCTTCAGGCCTTCAGTCATAAACAGTAGGGGAATTAACCATAGAAAAGAAGAGATCAAGTGATTATATTACTTGCACAGTCACACATACCTGACACAGAGACTTCTCGGCACCGCACCAGGTCACTTTTGTTCCCAACTAAAATAATGGGAATGTCTTCTGTTTGGCGAGCTCGACGAAGCTGAATCCGAAGCTCAGATGCCTTCTCAAAACTTGCTCTGTCAGTGATGGAGTAGACAATCAGGTAGGCATCCCCCACCTGCATGCAATGGTCTTGGAGCCACTCATTTTCCCCCTAGTGAAATGAGAAACACTTTCATGAACAACCTTTTACAATTATGACACTTGAATGTGATGATACTCTGTTGTGCTATAAGGAATGACAAAGGGTATGGTTTCAGAGAAAACTGGGAAAATTCATTTGAACTGATGAAGAGTAAAGTTAGAAAAACCAGGAGAATAATTTATATAATAATAACATTGAAAAAATGAATAAATTGGAACGATTTAAGAACTTTGATCAACACAATGACTAACCATGATGCCAGAGCCCCAAAGATAAAGAATGTTTTCAATAGGGAGGTAATGGATTAAATATGTAGAATGAGACATATTTTTGAACCCAGCTAATGTAAGGATTTGTTTTGCTTTGCTATGCATATTTGTTACAAGAATATTGTTTGTCTTTTTGCTTTCCAGTTGAAGAGGAAGAAGAGGAAAGAAAGTAGAAAATAAATGCTTGTTAATAGAGGGAAAATTAATTTAAAAAATAAAGTGGAACAAACTAAAAGAAAATCAACCAAATAATCAATAGGCATTAATTAACTGCCTACTCTATACAAGGCTCTATATGATTCAAAAGTGAGATAGTCCCACCCTTCAAGAGTCCATTGGGGAATACAAAATGTACATATAGAAGTATGTACAAAATAAATGCATAAATACAAGATAATCGGGGGAAAAGCTTTAGCAACCAGTGAGGATAGAGAGGAAGCTGTTCAGGAAAGATCTCATTTAGAAAGTGAGCACAACTTTGTAGGGAAATGAGGAGTGCTTTGGGGAAGAAGAGATATGTATACCAATGAGTCTCCTCATTTGTAAAATTCATGGTAAAAGGTAGCAGGGAAAGGATGGGGTTGGCTACATAATCTCTCAGTTTCCTCCCTGTCATATAGTTTAGGATTCTAATACATAAACACCATATGCTGAATTGAGAGTGAGCCTCAAGCCACAACAAGGAAGGTTCTTTTTTGCCTCCCCGCAAAGCTCCCCAAGATGTTTTCCTATGTGATGGTGGAACATCATCAATAAGCATGAAGTTATTAGAAGGGGTTTACAGGCATAGGAGAATATAAATGAGGAACCTTGCAAACATCCTCACTTTGGTCATTCAACAATGGATGAATTGTTAGGGGGGAGGGTGTTAAATAACATTTTATTTTTCCCCAATTACATGTAAAAATAAATTTTAACATTCTTTTTTTCAAGGTCTTGAGTTCCAAATTCTATCCCTCCCTCCCTCCCTGAGATGGCAAGTAATCTGATATAGGTTATACATGCACAATCATGCAAAATATTTCCATATTGGTAATTTTGTGGAAGAAGATAGAAAGAAAGAAAAGAAGAAAGAAGGAAGGAAGGAAGGAAGGAAGGAAGGAAGGAAGGAAGGAAGGAAGGAAGGAAGGAAGAAGACAGAGAGAGGGAAGGAGAGAGGGGAGAAGAAGGAAAGAAGGAAAAAGAGAAGGAAAGAGAAAGGAAAAGAGAAAGAAAGAGAAATAGTATGCTTCAGTCTGTAATCAGACAATATCAGTTCTTTCTTTTGAGATGCATAGCATTTTTCATCATGACTCCTTTGAGATTGTCTTGGATCATTATATTGCTGAGAATAGCGAAAACATTCACAATTCTTCATCATGCAACACTGCTATTACTGTGTACAATGTTCTCCTGGTTCTGCTCACTTCATTCTGCATCAGTTCATGTAAGTCTGAAATCAATCTGCTTGTCATTTCTTATGGCACAGTAGTATTCCATTACAATTATATATCATCACTTATTTGGTCATTCCCACATTGAAGAGCATCCCCTCAAGGGCCCCTTCTTAGCAGTACCAAAAGAACTGCTATAAATATTTTTGTGCAGATAGGTTGTTTTCCCTTTTAAAAAAAATTCTCCTCAGGATACAGACATTGCGGTGGTATTGCTGGATCAAAGAGTGTGCACAGTTTTATAGGTCTCTGGGCATAGTCAACAAACATTTGATAAGAAATTTCTGTATAAGAGCCCTCTGCCAAGTGCTGGAATAAATACAAAAGACAGCTAAGACATGGCACCTATGCTAACCTAGCATATTCATCTGAAAACTGCGAATTGGAGTCCTTCTGGAAAAAGCAAATGCTAAAGACTGGAAGTTAGAATGACAATTTTACATAGTTTCACATGGTTTGAAATAGTCTACTTCCTCCTGTGAATGATGGTTTGTTTGTTATTGTGTTTTGTTTTTTTTTAACCAATGACAAATTAAAATAGCTTACTGGGTATAAGGTAAGGAACTGGAACTTGTCTGTCGTTCAGACTCTTACTTATGAAAATCTTTTGCTTTAGGACTGGTAGACAATATCAACTGGAGCCACATACCTTATTTTCCCACATGTCCAACAAGATGATGGTTGCACTTTCCCCATCAACAATCAGAGTTCGTTCATAGGTATCTTCTAGAAGAGAAAACAAAAACTGATATTGAAGGTAGAAACCTAGAAGTGATGCCTTTGGATAGGAGGGCTGTGGCTAAGAATCACAGAAGGACAGACAGAGATGGCCAGGAACTTAAGGGCCAGTTAGTCAGAATTCCTGCCTTTATCAGATAATGCAAATATAAGGTGTCAGGATGGCCTGAGTTCAAATCCTGCCTCAGAGACTTACTAGCTGTATGAAACTGGGCAAGTCACATAACCTCCATTTGCCTCAGTTTCCTCATTTGTAAAATGGAGACAATGAGGACATCTATGTCATAGAGTTGTTGTGAAGATCAAATGAGATAACATTTTCAAACCTTGAATCACTATATAATGTTAGCTATTATTTGTTATCTGGAGCCCCACAGAAGTCAGTATAAATGCCCAAGGTCACACAGTAAGTAGCAGAGCGAAGGCTTGAATCCGGGTTCTCTGACTTAAGATCCAGCATATTTTTCACTGCACTATGAAACCTCTCTTTTACATGCTCATCGAGGTCACCTTGTCCAACCTTGCCCCACCCCTTACTTAACACATGAGAAGACTGAGGCCCAGAGAGGATTAGAGGTTTGTCCAAGATCGCTCTGTGACAAGATCCAAAAGGCAGTAAATCTAAGGCTCTTCCCCTTACACCACATGGCTTGAGGTTATTCAGTCACTTTTCAGTTATGTCTGACTCTCCATAATCCCATTTGAGGTTTTCTTGGTAAAGATACTGGAGTGGTTTGCCATTTCCTTCCCCAGTTCATTTGACAAGTGAAGAAACTAAGGCAAACAGGGTTAAGTGATTCATCCAGGGTCACACATACAGCTAGCAAGTGTCTGGGGTTGAATTTGAACTCACAGAGAGGAATCTTTCTCATTCCAGACCCAGCGCTCTATTATCACCATACTACTTATCCTGATGGTATGACACATTTTACTAACTGCAGGTCAGACCCTACTAAAGATACTTATCCAATACATGTGAATGACTATTAAATCACTGCATGATCTGATATGTGCCATGAGTCACTTCCACTCCTACATCATGTAAAAAATGGTAGATACTTTGTGAAGCCTGAACATTATCTATAGGAAAGCATGACATGGGAATAACCACTATCTAAGTCTGTGTGGCTCAGAGCCAATGACCGTTGTGCACAAGGAAATAGTAGACATTCCTGTATCTACAAAAGAATGAGACTGGCTTCTTTCAGCCACAGAGAAAAGCCTTTATTCTCATTTTAGAGATAATTACGATTTGTAGTCATTTCTACTTCTTGATGATTCGGGGACAAGTTTAGTGGCCTTGAGTTCTATATACCATCCCTAGCTTTCTTCTCGGGAAGGAGGGAGAAAAATCTTGAGACATTCATCATGTTGGCTCCAGTTTTCTTTATCCCTTTTTTGAAAAACATAATTAATTCTCTAGGAATACACAGAGCTTATTTTAACATTGAAGCACAGCAGGAGCAGCAGCCCCAGCCCTGTTTAGTAATGGAAACTTTCTTTCCCCTCCCTTGCTCTGAAACTGTTTGTGGGTTAAGGGTGAGCACAATATGCAAACATAGTTAGAGTCCAGGGGAACAGTTGGGCAGGGAGAAAAAGGGAAGAATTAGGCAAAAGAACATGGAAAGAAGACAAGATTTTGCAGGAAGTTCTTCCATTCATTGTCTTCCATCCAGACCCACCTAAAATGTCTTTCCCTTTATTCTGATCTTTCTTGTCTCTGGATTTTGATGCTTAGAAATGGTCATTAGGATCTTCTTTCCCAGTGAAGCAAGGAATTATTATGGCCATCCTAGGAGTCTTTCTATGAACAAATCCTATCTTAACAGGGAAAGAAAGTGAACCAGGCTGTGTGTGTGTGTGTGTGTGTGTGTGTATGTGTGTATCTATATCTATATATGTACACATATATACACTATATATGTGTGTGTATATGTATATATGTGTATGCATACATACATATACATATGTGTGTATATACATATGTTACACATACACACATATACCATAGTAGTAGTAGTGTGGATAGAGAGTTAGCCTCAAAGCCAGGAAGACTTGAGTTCAAGTCTCACCTTTGGCACATATTATCTTTCTGACTATAAGCAACTCACTTAACCTTTTAATACTCTAGACCTGAAGTTTTCAAAGTATAGTCTGGGGACCATGGGGGTCCCTATTCAGAGGGTAGTGTTGTTCAGTCATTTCAGTCATGTCTAACTTTTCATGACTCCATTTGGAGTTTTCTTGGCAAAGAAACTAGAGTGGTTTGTCATTTCCTTCTCCAGTTTATTTTACAGATGAGGAAACTGAGGCAAACAAGATTTAAGTGACTTGCCCAGGGTCACACAACTAGTGTGTGTCAGGGGGTACATTACCTCAAAACTATTTTCTTAAAAATATTAAGATATTTTAATTTCTAATACAGGAAATATTGAAAGAGAAAACTCACATAAATAAAAACTCTTTGGAGGATCCTCAATAATTTTTAAGAGTATAAAGCAGTCTGGAGACCAAAAGGTTTGAGAATTGCTGCTCTAGGCAAGAGAATTTGGCAACCTGCATTACTAAAGGGAGTTCCCTCATCCAGGAGTTTCCTAAATCAATGAAATCATAGAGCCGAACCTACACCCAACCCTACCTACCTAGCAAGTACATAGAAACACCTCTCTGCTCCAGTTTATGATCCCTTCTAATCTTGAAGCTACAAACAAGTGTGAGACAAGAAAGAAGGAGCGTACAGATAGATAGAAAAGGTTGCCTGTCGGCTACTGCCACTGTGTGTGTTTATCCCTCAGCCTCCCCACCTCCGTATGTGTTTATGTCTCTTCCCATTCTGAGAATGATTCCTGTTCGTGGGTTAGATTAAAAATTCCCTATTCATGTCATGTGTGTCATTCCCTGAATATTCAGGAGGAATAAGATTTCAATAGGATGTAGTCTTATTTTATTTTAAGTACTTGTGGGTAGGACCTCTTGAATTCAAAATGCAAACTTAAGAAAAACATTACTCTGAATCAAGGCTTTACTTTAAGGAGTCAACACCAGATATTAGGGTTATTAGGATTAATCATTTCCCTTGACCAAGGGTCAAACTGGCCAAGTCCTTAGAAGAAGGTTTTTATCTTTTCTTTTAGACTGCTCCCTAAACTCAGAAGTTGCTCTTTGTACACCTTCAACATGGACTTACTTGAAAATCAGAATCAATGGGGAAATCAAGAAGCCGTGGGTCTAAGGAACAGTGTGACCTGCACACAGACTGAATCGGTGCCAAGAAGTGGAGGAAAAAGAGGCAAAGCCAAATCTTTATCTTTTTAGATAAAGTCGTCATGGGGAGGAAAGACACCAGGGATCTATCTCCAAGGGATGGAGAATTCAAACACAACTTCACACAAAAAGATAATTTTCCTTAAGCTTGTCACTTACAGTCAGATTTCTGCCTCCAAATAATTGTAAGCTTGAAACAACAGATCAGTAAGATATGCAGCTGAACACTATGACACTTTGCATGGGCTACATGAGGAGATCTGAGGTCATATCTGAACTTCACAGTGTGCCTTAGGGACTCCAAGAATGTTGTAGTGTCATGGAAAGAGCATTGGGACTTGGAGTCAAGAGAGATTTGGGTTCAATTTCTGGCTCTGTTACATATTAGCTGTGTGACCTTGGATAAGTCATTTCAAGTCCCTGAGGCACAAATTCCTCATCTGGAAAATGGGTCTAATAATATTTTTGTTATCTAAGTGTTTTACAAACCATAGAGAACTATGGAAACATGAACTCTTAGTAGGGGCAAGTTACTTATAGATGGTCTTTATAATTAGATGCTAATGACTCTCAATTATCCAGGCATTGACTCCTCTTTAGTTTATTTTTTGTCCTTTCTAGTGGGGAAGGGACAGAAGGAGGCAAGGAAAAAGAAAATTCAGTGAGCTTTGGGGGAAGGGTGAGGTGAGTGGCAACAGAGAAAGATTTAAACTAATCAATTTTATGTTATATTTTTCAATTATCTTGGTAGAGGAGAGTTTTAATCATCCACGCTATCTTCTTTCTTATTTACATGTTGTTTCCCCTATGAGAGAAATTATTTACTATTATATTAATTTGGGATCCCAGCTTTTCTCCTTTATTTTTCTTTCAAGGCCCAGCCCCTATAAAAGTCAGTCTCTGAAGGATATGACATTAATGAGATTGTCCTAGCCCTCAAAGAAATATGTTCTTCAATCTTGGGTGGTAACCCACTCAACTAGGAGACATTACTTCTATTTAGACACAGGGGTGGAGAACCTGCAGCCTTCGGGCCACATGTGACCCCTTAGGTCCTCAAGTGCTGCCCTTTAACTGAATCCAAATTTCACAGAACAAATCCCCTTAGTAAAAGAATTTGTTCTGTAAAACTTGGACTCAGTCAAATGGCCACATCCAAGGACCTAGAAGGTCACATGTGATCTCAAGGTTACAGATTCCCCATTCCTGATACAGAATCCAGTCTAGGTGAAAGGAGAAAGGAACACTGTCCTTGTACCACTCTACTGGAGTTTAGGGTGAAACAGCTCATGAAGGAGAAAGCCAACCACAGTGGTCTGAATGGAGATGGATTCCCCTGCCCAGATGGCTGAAGACAGCTGTCACATGATCCAGCCACGTTCTCAACAGGAGGAGCTGAAGATTTCTAGCCCACCTCCTCGTTAAATGTCCACCAATCAGAGTTGCTTTTCACTTTTCAGGGATATTCCCTTTCAAAAAAAAACCAATTAAGGCTTTCAGGCTATGTTTCTGTGGTTGGTTACCGAGAGAAATCACTGAGCATCAATTTAGTGATTATTTGCTAGCCTAATTAGTAAACTGATTATTAATTTCAGAAAAATTCTACACTTAGGGTTTTTCAATTCATCACACCTAATAGAATATAATCTGCTGGAAGGCAGGGACTATTTCAGTTTTGTCTTTATATCCCCAGGATTTAGTAAAACAACTAACAAGTTTCCAGTATGTCTCAAATTCTCCAAAGAAGTAACTCCCACCTCCACCCCCAGGTGGCATCCAATCTATCCATCTTTCCAAATTCATCAGTGAGGTGTCTTTTCAACAGTCTAACTCTGGAAAAGTCTGGAAAATCTGTGAAATTAATCATAGTGTCTTGGAGTTGGAAGGGGCTCTAGAGGTCATCTTCCCCCAAACCTCAATAAGCAGGCTACATTTCCTGCCTATCTCACTTAGATGTTATTCTGAGAATCATATAGGTATGAAAGCACTCTAAAGAGTGCAAAGCAACCAGTCAAGATGCATTTATTAAGTACCTACCGAGTGCCAGGCATTGTGATATATAAGCACTAGATAGAAGTAGAATATTATGATATGGACATGTGATATTGGAGTAGCAAAGTGGCATAGAATTCAGAGAGCAGACTCAAGAACCAGAAAAACCTTGGTTCATATCCCAATTCTGGCCCATCCCAGATGTGTGACCTTGGTCAAATTTCTTGTCCTCTCAGTGCCTCAGAAACTGTAAATTGCAGAACAGTTGGTAACTTGCATTAGGACAGGGAGTTTCCTCAATGGGAGTTATCTTTAGCCAAAGAAATCACAAGTGTAGATTAAAAAAAAAAAATGTCATTGAGACAACCAGGTGAATAGAGCACCAGCCATGGATTCAGGAGGACCTGAGTTCAAATCCAGCCTCAGAAACTTGACACTTATAGCTGTGTGATATTGGGCAAGTCACTTAACCCCAATTGCCTTGCTTTCCCCACTTCAAAAACAAAAGATGTCATTGATTCCCAGAAGCCCTATCTAAGTCTAGAAGTTTCACCCAGTTGTGTGGCATCAACCCAACAATACCTATTGAGCCCAGAGCACTGAGTTAAGTTCTAACCACAGAGTTTAGAAAAGACACACTCGCTGCCTTCATGCAGCTTATTGTCTAGTAGTGGGATATGTGGGAATCTGTCCACCTTCCTAGACAGTTAGTTGGCTCCTCTCTTAGCCACAGTCACACCCACCCTTGTGAAATAAGGAGGAAAATAACTGGCATGAAACAACATCTATTTTCTTCTTTCTTATTCAGAAAGAACACTGATTTTTCCCTATTTTGCTTTACTATTTACTTATCTACAATCCTCCTTTTCTAGGAATAATGAATAAAGTCCTTTCTTATTTACCTACAACTTAGCAGCCTTAACTGATCAGCCCACTCTGACCATGTTAAAAAGGTATAACAGTAAGAACAAGGCTACACCCACCCTATCACTAGGACTCCCAGAAAGAAAGATACAGTTCTATTTTTCGCCTAAGGCAGGCACATGGATTTTTCTAATATGAAAACTGA
Source organism: Notamacropus eugenii (assembly GCF_028372415.1). NCBI lineage: Eukaryota > Metazoa > Chordata > Mammalia > Diprotodontia > Macropodidae > Notamacropus > Notamacropus eugenii. The sequence continues at coordinate 158,871,377 of NC_092875.1, read as the reverse complement.
AATCATCCCTTTAAGAACTGGGGCAGTGAGTGACCAAGGAACTTGGTCCAGAGCCACACAGTTATGGAAAGTGGAAATAGGATTCCATGTCCTTGGGTCTCACCACTAGACCTCACTTCTCTTTTTTGTTTAACCTTGGAATCCAAGCATTCCCATCTCTGGCCAAGATTCAGAAGATTTTGATCTTTGTCAATGGTTATTTTACTCTTTCTGGTCCACAGGGCTTGAACCAGAGACTTGTGACTTTTACATACCAGTTAGTGGCAAGAAGAATTATCTCAGTTCTAAACCCTACTGATAAGTAGCCCAGCTATTATGCTCTGCTTTAATGCTGATGTGGGCCTGTTGACTAGAGACAGTTCAACACTTAACTACCTACCTCCCAATACCTCACAGTCACTGTCCATGCTGTCAGTCACACCTGCAAAGATGTTGGCCAGGGTAGACTTGCCCACACCATGTTCCCCAATCAGCACCACTCGATAGTATGTATTTCCAGACTCAGAGGAAATGACTGAATCTGTGGAGTCAGATGACCAACTTCGCCGGTAATAGTCTTCTGGGTTCATGGAGTATCGGTTGCGGTTGTTGTATGAGTGGGGGTCTTTCTGGACCATCAGGTGCCTCCCATCGGCAGGGATGCTCCAGCGCTGCTGCTGTGCCTGCAGGGCCGTACTGCTTCGGCGCATGGTGACATTGTTCAGAGTCATTGTTGGTTCCTGGGGAGCAAACAGAACACCAGGATTATGTAGTTGGAGTTTCATCCATTTTTTTTTCATGAAATGAGAACTACAAATCCCCAAGAAACAAGGTACCAATGAAACAAACCTGAGCTCTGAGTGGTCCAAGTCTGAATTGCTCAGTCATACTCCTAGGAGTAGGATTTCTCATCTATTTCAGGCAGTGAAACAGCTCTAGGTGTCATTTCTAAGGGAAGGGAAAAGGCACCACGGATGGATCATAGAGGGATGAGTACTCCCCAGATAGGTCATACTTTTAGAATTAGAAAGTCATGTATTCTAAGTCACTGGTTTTACAGAAGAAGAAACTAAGGCACAGAGAAGTCAAGTGATTTTCAGAACCTCTGGCACCAAACCCAGTGCTCTCTCTACCATATTAAGCTGCTTCTTAGCTCCTGAGGGCTAATAATGAGTTGATCCTAAGGATGTCAAAGTCACAAACACACTAAAAAAAAAAAATCCTACTCCCTTTAAATCCACAAGTGAGGGATTCTGAGGAGCAGCAGACCAGGGACCAAGTTATCTTTCCAGCTCATTCTGCACTTAATTGCACTGACCTATCCATCAGCCTGCTTTGCCTTGGTTGGAAACCTACGGCAATGACATCATTGCCCTTCTGCTTGAGCAGTATATACATTGGAACTACCATGTTTAGTCACATTGCTTTGATGCTCTCCAGCTGCTGAGGCTATTATTTTAATGTTTCTCTCTGAGGTTTATGCCTCAACATTGCTGTCTGCTCACTGGCATGCCTTTAAAAAAAATACACCACCCTGATGATCACTATTCTGGCATTAAATGTGCATTCAGTTGCTTCCAAAACTATCAAACATGCCCATGCACATGGCTTTTCACTAAGTCCTGTTGAGATTTCTCATTAATTAAACGAAGTTTTTTAATCTTCTGGAAGCCTCAATCATAGAAAACAGATAGTGAAAAAAAAATGGCCCATTGGGCATCAGAAAGACATGAGGAAGTAATGGATGGTATTTGACTTGAATGACTTCAAATCTCTCTTCTCACACTTCCAAGCTGTGCGACCTTGGAGGAAGTCATTTCTCTGCTCTCGTCTGAATTTCCTCATCTGTAACAAGGGGGGTTGGATTGCCTGAGCTCTAAAATCCCTCCTTAACTATAAAATTTGTAGAATGATCAGCACTCTAACAAGTCCACTACAGCTTCTAGGCTACTGTATTGTAGCTCCCTTCCTCTTTCCTGGAGTTTTGTGAACTCAGATAGTACCTAGAGTGGAGCATTTACATTTTTTCCTCCGCAAAATTCATTCTCGGTAGCAAGAAATACATTGACCAAGAAGTCACTACAGGCGTTATCAGTCTCCAGACAAGCTGATCAAAGACATATAAGAACAGTAAGCCAAAGTGGCAGGGTTTTGTTTGGTTTTGCTTTGTTTTTGCTGGGAGGGGGAGAAACACAAGACATCATCACCATCCGTCTGCCCATCTGCCTTGAAAATTGGTACAAATTAATAGTATCATTCCCCTCTGTCCAAAAAAAGAATTGTCATTATCCTCATCTTAAGTTCTTTTCTCTTTTTTTGAACATTTCGAGCCTGGATCATAGACTCTAAGATCACTTTTCACTACTTAAAAAGTTCAGGTTGGCAGAGGAAGCCGCATTTACTACTCCCCGAGCCGCGTATCCCATGCATCCTCGTCCCATCCATCCGCACCCCTTCACTGCAGAGGGGGCTCTGGCCTCCGATAGATCCCCACGTTCCAGCTTAGCCTCCCAAGAGTGTTCATACATACACACTTACACACACGCTACCTGACTTTTCACAGTCCCTTCCAGTCAAGACAGCCGCGGGATCCTGGGGAATCTCTTCTTCACGCTGGAGCGAGCGAACGAACGAGCAAGCAAGTGAGCGCAGGCTGGTGCGCCGCTCTGCTGGAGTAAACTCCTCTCCTTCCCACTGGCTGACTCTCTCCAGCCGTTGCTCGGCTCCCCCAGGTTTATATTAAGCACATCTGATCAGGCAGGGCTTTTCCGTGACGTCACTGCCCTGGCCACAGAGCAGGCGGCCCCCCGCTGGGAGGAAACGGGTATGCAGAGAAGCCCAAAGTTGCAGACGCTCCCAACGAACACAAAATCAGTTACTTGCAGTCATATGATTTTTCTTCCCCCCTCCCTCTCCAAACCTCCACCCGCTTTTCCAGAGTGCCAGGGAAGCAGATCCTGTGACTTTTTTTTTTTTACAAGGTGAAAACAAGAAAATGGAAAAATACTCCAAGTGTCACTTAATCGTCTTTCCCGGCAATGTACTCGAGAGCTGCCCAGATGAAGGATACACAAAGGCTCGGGGCTGATTTGCAAAGTGGAGCTGGGGCTCCATTCATTCTGCTTTGTCACGACAGCATCGATCAGCCCTAGGTGCTGGAACATCCAGCCTCCGAATCATGAATCTGCAGCCACCTGGAGAAAGGGTGGGAGGAAGAGGGGGATGAGGGGGAAAGAGAAGGGAAACATTTATTTTAGCCGCATCTTCTGATGGAAGTAACAGCCTCGTGTCTCGTTTTACCCCCTCTTCGGCCCAAGAAAAAAAGAGTGGGGACAGCCGGGGAGCTATTCATGATTCTCTGCTCTTTCTGCGGAAAATGAGGAAAAGGGGGAGAAGGGGAGACACAGAGAGCTTCAAAGAGGACGGTTTAGGGAAGGAAACAATGAGATATCCAAACAGATTGTGGTAAATTCCCCTGACCCTCCCTACTTGCCTCTGCCCACCTTACTAGATGACAAACCCCCGAAATCAGTTGCAGGGCATTATAGCGTCAGGGCATTTGATCAGAACCTCAGTCATCATCATCGTCTCTGCAATAATCCCTAGACACATCAATCAGTACTTCAGGCGTGAGGCCAAAGCCATTAGCCAGGGGCAGGAATGACTTCTCCTTCAACCCAAGGCACCTAAGGGATTCCTTTGAATAGTGTGCATGTGATGTCAGTCCTAATCTACAGGCAAATGCACCTAAATTATCCCTTCTTAGAGGACACCTGAATTTCCCCAGATGCCCTATTGGGAGATGACTCAGGACATTTTCAATGTATCATTCTTTTCCTCTAGCTAACTTTGCTCCTGGCTTGGCCAATGAGTTGTAGAAGGAGCCAAAAGGCACTGCAGCTATCTCAGTAGCCAAGTTCAAATGTTCCTCCAATTTAAAGGAAACTACAGTCAATTTTTTTGGTTATCTGTGGGTGATTTATCTGCACTGTGGATTATCCTGAATGACTAGTTGCTGAAGAGAGAAGAGTTATTGAAACACCATTCAAATACATCTTTTCTTCTATCCAACCAGTCATACACATCTATTATAGACCACAGATTCTATTCCAACAGTCCCAAAAGTCCCAAAAGTCACAGAATGTCAGAATTTGGAAAGGACTTCAAGGAGGTATCTAATAGAACCCTGCTTGAGCAGCAATCTGCTGAACCACTTCCCTGGCAAGTGATCACACAGCTTCCACTGAAAGGTCTCCATCAATGAGAACCTCACCACCTTCTAAGGCAGCTTGGTCCACTTCTGAATAGTTCTGATTGAGGGGAGTCCTTCCTTACATGGAGCATAAACTTGCTTTTCTTCATTTTTCACCCAGTGCTACGAGTCGTGGCTCTGGGACTGAACAAAATAAATCTAATCCCTTTTCCATATGCTATTCCTCCAGATAATTTTAAGATATCTCTCAAGCTCCCTCCACAAAGACTTCTCCAGATCAATCAACAAGCATTTATTAAGCATCTACTCTGCATCAGACACCATGCTTGGGGCTGGGGATACAAGAGCAAATATGAAACAATATCTAACTCTCAAGAATCTTAGAAAATATTTTCCATTTCCTTCAACTAACATTTTTATGGCATGGTCTCCAGTTCCCCTCACTTTCTACTTGCCATTCTCTAGACATGCAACCAGACTATCAGTGTCCTTCCTAAAACGTGGCATGCCATAACAGGACACAATATTCCAGATGGTGTCTGATTAAGGCAGAGTACAACAGCAGAACTATCCCATCCTTCATTCTGCACACTATGCTTCTGTTAAGGCAGCTGAAAATCACATTTATTTTTTTGGCTGCCATGTCACACTCTTGACTCATATTGAGTTTGCAGTCACTAAAAGACAATAACTGATTACAGATAACAACTCTGCAGCTACCAGTTCTAACCCATGGACATGGAAAACATTCTTCTAGGCTTCTTTCTCTCACTCCAGACTTCCAATTGTTCTGATGTGGACATCTCCAGATAAATACTAGGTCTGTACCCCAAAGAGAACAAAGAAAAAGTGAAGGGACCTATGTGGACCAAAAAATATTTATAATGATTCTTTTTGTGAGGGCAAAGAATTAGAAATAGAGGGGCTACCCACCAGCTGGGGAATGACTGAACAAATCATGATAAATGATTGTGATGTTCAGTTGTGTCTGACTTCTTCTGACCCTATGGACCATAGCACACCAGATCCTTCTATCCTCCAATATCTCCCAAAGTCTGTCCAAGCTCATGTTCATTGATACTATCTCTCCATCTCATCCTCTGTTGTCCCCTTTTACTTCTTCCTTCAATCTTTTCCAAAACCACGGTCTTTTCCAATTAGTCCTGTCTCCTCATTATGTCACCAAAGTATTTAAGCTTCAGTTTTAGCATTTGTCCTTCCAATAAGCAGCCTGAATTAATTTAAGTGTTATCAGAAATGAAGAGAGATGGTTTCAGAAGAATCTGGGGAACTGATACAAAGTGAAGCAGGACCAGGAGAACATTGCTCATAGTAACAGCAATATTGTCATGATTATTACCTGTAAAAGACTTAGCTACTCTGATTGAGACAATGGAACCAAGACAATTCCAGAGAGTCCATGATTAAAAATACTATTCACCTCCAGAGAGAGAACTGATAAATTCTGAGTGCAGAGTGAAGGGTACTTTTTTCACTTTCTTTATTTTTCTTGCCTTTTATTTTTTTGGGGGGGGATAACTAACATGTAAATATGTTTTGCCTGACTTCATGTGTAAAATTGATATCATATTGCTTGCCTTTTCATTGGGTGGGAAAGGGGAAAAAGGGAGGAAGAGATTTGAAACTCAAAAGTTTTTCTCTCCAGTCATCCTGATGAATATCTGGCTCTGGGGGAGAAGTGAGGCTGGTGACCTGCACAGCCCTCCCTCACTCAAAACAAAGTCAAGTGCAAGTCATGTCATCATTTCTCTGATGGCATGGTCTTTGGCAACAAAGGACGAACACAACAACAGCAACAACAACAACAAAAACAAAAACAAATAAATAAATAAAGGGGGTAAAAGAAAAGCTAATTTGCATATATAAGTCGATAAGAAAACCATCTTCTATGATGAAATCATAAAGTTGGAAGAAGACATTAATGGTCATCTACTCCAACTTTCTGTGCAAAGCAAGTATCCCTTCATAAGTCCCTTCTTCATTAAGACCAATTCCCCATCCACACTTACCTCACCATGCCCCCATACCACAATCCACACACACACTCTTCTGCCAGGAGCAGAGAACACAGAAATATATACTTGTTAAGGGTTGTTCTTTGTGGGGGGTTTTTAAATTTCGCTTGTGAACTAGCTTCACCATCTTCACAGGTTTATTCACTAAAAAGAGAGGGAAAAGCCCCATTCATCTCATAAAGAATTCTTATTTGTGGAGTTTCAATTCAATCCAATTTGACATATTTTTATTGAGCATCTACAATGCTTTAAGGCACAATTCTAGACACAGCCTCCATCCTGATGGCTCCATAACATTCTAACAGAAAATTCCCCCTGTATAGTAATGGAGGTGGAGAAAGGAAGGGAGGGAAGACAGGAAGCAGAGTAAACCTGTGCTTCCCTCTGTAACCCTCCCCTCAAAGGCTCTGTCTTGATGCCAATGATCCGGCTACTCTTTGGGGGCCACTCACGTATCTTCCTCACTGCTCTGACCCACATGGAACTTGAGGGTTCACATTGCTGGCACCTCACCAATTCCCTCACTAGCATTTTGGCTCACAAAACTTCAGGAAATTTTATTTAGACAGTGAGGGGAAAAGAAAGGACTCCTATCTAAGCCCATAAAGAATCAAGAGCCCCTGCTCAGTTTCTTTTTGAGCAACACTTCCAATACACAGCCCAGGGACCCACCCAGCCCTTATGATTCACAGCATTATCCTCTCCTCTCAAGGACAAAATGGAAATTTCTGAAAGCCTTTCAGTTTGGCTCCTGTTTATCATTACAGACATTTCATATGAGTTGCCTTCACATAGTTGATATTCTAAAAAAACTAAACAAAAACAGCCTAATTGCTGTTCCCCATATGAAACATTCCATTTTCTAGCTCCATACCTTTATGTAGGTTGTTTTTCATGCCTACGATGTTCTCCCTCTCGGAATCCCTCACTCCCTTCAGGTTCATCTCTGGTGCTTTATGAGGTCTTTTCTGATCCCCCTTATTATTACTGTACTTCTACCCTGCAAAGAAATTAATGCATATATTTGCATACCTTTTGGGGGGGGAGAAGGACCAGCAACTAGAATTAAATGTCTTGTCCAGAATCATATTAGTAAGTATGTGAGGCTGGATTTGAACTCAGGACCTCCTGACTCCAGGGCCTCAACTCCATCCATTATGCCACCTAGCTGTTCCTGGTAGTTATTTTTCTATATCCCAGTCATATCCCTTCTCCCAGTGGAAAAGAAGATCCCTGAGGGCAAGGACAATTTTTTTTTGTCTTTGTAACTCCTGTGGGTACATAATAGTGTACTCATTTGTTGTTGTTGAGTTGTTTTAGTTGTGTCTGACTCTTTGTGACCCCATTTGGGGTTTTCTTGGCAAAGATATAGGAATGGTTTGCCATTTGGTTCTCCAGTTCATTTGATGGATGAAGAAGCTGAGGCAAACAGAGTTAAGTGATGTGCCCAGAGCCACACAGCTAGTAAGTGTGTGAGGCTAGATTTTATTTTATTTTATTTTTATTTTTTTAAATTTATTTATTTAACTTTTAACATTCATTTTCACAAAATTTTGGGTTCCAAATTTTCTCCCCATTTTTCCCCTCCCCCACCCCAAAACACCGAACATTCTAATTGCCCCTATCACCAATCTGCCCTCTCTTCTATCATCCCTCTCTGCCCTTGTCCCCATCTTCTCTTTTGTCCTGTAGGGCCAAATAACTTTCTATACCCCTTTACTTGTATTTCTTATTTCCTAGTGGCAAGAACAGTACTCGACAGTTGTTCCTAAAACTTTGAGTTCCAACTTCTCTTCATCCCTCCCTCCCCACCCCTTCCCTTTGGAAGGCAAGCAATTCAATATAGGCCATATCTGTGTAGTTTTGCAAATGACTTCCATAATAGTCGTGTTGTCTAAGACTAACTATATTTCCCTCCATCCTATCCTGCCCCCCATTGCTTCTATTCTCTCTTTTGATCCTGTCCCTCCCCATGAGTGTTGACCCGTAATTGCTCCCTCCTCCCCATGCCCCCCCTTCCATCATCTCCCCCACCCTGCTTATCCCCTTATCCCCCACTTTCCTGTATTGTAAGATAGGTTTTCATACCAAAATGAGTGTGCATTTTATTCCTTCCTTTAGTGGAATGTGATGAGAGTAAACTTCATGTTTTTCTCTCACCTCCCCTCTTTATCCCTCCACTAATAAGTCTTTTGCTTGTCTCTTTTATGAGAGATAATTTACCCCATTCCATTTCTCCCTTTCTCCTCCCAATATATTTCTCTCTCACTGCTTAATTTCATTTTTTTAGGATATGATCCCATCCTCTTCAATTCACTCTGTGCACTCTGTCTGTGTGTGTGTGCATGTGCATGTGTGTGTGTGTGTGTGTGTGTGTGTGTGTGTAATCCCACCCACTACACAGATACTGAAAAGTTTCAAGAGTTACAAATATTGTCTTTCCATGTAGGAATGTAAACAGTTCAACTTTAGTAAATCCCTTATGACTTCTCTTTGCTGTTTACCTTTTCATGCTTCTCTTCATTCTTGTGTTTGAAAGTCAAATTTTCTTTTCAGCTCTGATCTTTTCATCAAGAATGCTTGAAAGTCCTCTATTTCATTGAAAGACCATTTTTTCCCCTGAAGTATTATACTCAGTTTTGCTGGGTAGGTGATTCTTGGTTTTAGTCCTAGTTCCTTTGACTTCTGGAATATCCTATTCCACTCCCTTCGATCCCTTAATGTAGAAGCTGCTAGATCTTGTGTTATCCTTATTGTATTTCCACAATATTTGAATTGTTTCTTTCTAGCTGTTTGCAATATTTTCTCCTTGACCAGGGAACTCTGGAATTTGGCCACAATGTTCCTAGGAGTTTCTTTTTTTGGATCTCTTTCAGGCGGTGATCTGTGGATTCCTTGAATAATTATTTTGCCCTCTGGTTCTAGAATCTCAGGGCAGTTTTCCTTGATAATTTCATGAAAGATGATGTCTAGGCTCTTTTTTTGATCATGGCTTTCAGGTAGTCCCATAATTTTTAAATTGTCTCTCCTGGATCTATTTTCCAGGTTAGTTGTTTTTCCAATGAGATATTTCACATTATCTCCCATTTTTTCATTCTTTTGGTTTTGTTTTATGATTTCTTGGTTTCTCATAAAGTCGTTAGCCTCCATCTGCTCCATTCTAATTTTGAAAGAACTATTTTCTTCAGTGAGCTTTTGAATCTCCTTTTCCATTTGGCTAATTCTGCTTTTGAAAGCATTCTTCTCCTCATTGGCTTTTTGAACCTCTTTTGCCAATTGAGTTAGCCTATTTTTCAAGGTGTTATTTTCTTCAGCATTTTTTTTGGCAAATGGCAAAATCCTTTAGCAAGGTGTTGACCTGCTTTTCATGCTTTGCTTGCATGTCTCTCATTTCTCTTCCCAGTTTTTTCTCCACCTCTTTAACTTGATTTTCAAAATCCTTTTTGAGCTCTTCCATGGCCTGAGCCCACTGGGTGGGCTGGGATACAGAAGCCTTGACTTCTGTGTCTTTCCCTGATAGTAAGCCTTCTTCTTCCTCATCAGAAAGGATGGGAGGAAATATCTGTTCACCAAGAAAGTAACCTTCTATAGTCTTATTTTTTTTCCCTTTTCTGGGCATTTTCCCAGCCAGTGACTTGACTTCTGAGTTTTCTTTCCACTCCCACCTCACCTCCAGATCCACCCAGCCAGCGCTTGGGGTCTGAGATTCAGATGCTGCTTCCCAGCCTCAGGGCTTTGTGCAGGGGCGGGGCTGCTATTCAGTGTGAGATCAAGTTCAGGTGCTCAGGTTGGGGCATGGCCCCCACATGGGGCTCATTCCCTCAGGGGGTTTATGCAGAGACCTTCAACAGTGGATCCAGGCTCCTAGCTGCTTTGGGAGCCCCGGTGCACTGCCGCCTCCACTGCTGCCTCCCAAGGGGGCCCAAGCCACGGAGACACCCCACTCCCCTCCCAGCAAGCCAAAGAGACTCACTCACTCACCCCCAGAGCCCATGGGTGGAGGGACCCGCAGGGCCAATGGAGATCCTGTCCCTGAAGCCTGCTGGGATCTGCTCCTCTCAGTGCTGGGCAGCCAAGGCAGGGCTGGGCTCTGCTCTGGGTCCAGGGCACAATGGACCTTTCACTTTGGTTTTTCAGGATTCTCTGAAACAGAAATCTCCTCCGCTCCATTGTTCTGTGACTTCTGCTGCTCCAGAATTTGTTGGGAGTTCTTTTTTACAGGTAATTTATGGCTGTGGGTTCGGAGCTAGCGTATGTGAATCTTTCTACTCTGCCCTCTTGGATCCTCCCCTGAGGCTAGATTTTAACAGGAAGATGGGTCTTCCTGATTCCAAACTCAGCACTCTATCCACTACACCATCTAGCTAACTCAGTGTACTCATGCTGAGTGCTTAATAATGCTTATTGAATGAATGAATGAGGCCAAAAGAGGAAAACCCAGCCTTCACTCCTCCCCTTTAGAGCTTTGTATCTCATTATTGGAGAGGGAGGGAAGGAGAGGAGTGTTCATTTTTCCCATCAGTGCTGTATCACTCTGCTGCCACTGTCTGCCATTTCTGGAATGAGAACTCCATGTTGCTGCTTGAGTCTTTAGTTTTGGCTCCCTACTGCTCAGTGTTTCTCTCCAGGGACTGAATCTCAAACTATCATGATGGCCTCAATGACAGCACAAAAGGTCTTCCCAGATTCTGAGACTATGAGTAACTTTGACCTATTTAAACTTTTTACTCTTTTATACCAGGTCCTGTAGCCCCACCCTGACCACAAAAGGTGGCTATGGAAATACTTCTTTATTGGACTTCCCAAGGGTCTCTGTTTCTTGCTCTGCATCACCTCCCAGGGTTCTATGGTCCTCCCTAGCACCTAGGTATTTTACCTGCAACTTGTGTCAACATTTCTCACTGAGTCTTTTGAAATTTGAAGAAGTATCCCCTCCCTCCTTCTGTTGTCTTTCTTTCTGCCATTTTCTTGTGGTGCAGTTGGACCAAGTTATGTAAGCTGCCCAGGGCTGCTTTTCAAAAATCTCTAGAAGAGAGGTAGATCCAATAGTTCCTAATGGTTACTCCCACTGTAGGTTCCTGTGACTTAGGGAGAAGAATATCTCACAATACTTTGACACAGAACTAGCTCCTGGGATGGGTAATGTATTCCCCTGCTCTGGTTAGGGAATCAGTTAAATTCAAGTTATTTATAATTCAGTTCACAAGGCAATCACTGACTAGTGACATAAATTCAGACCTCAAGGAGAAGGCTGCTGCCACTATTACTTAGAGTTGGACTCTGTAAAATTCATATGGGGCAACCCCATAGTTAGCTACTTTTCTTCTCAAGATATTTGAAAAGCTGCCTTAGGCAACTTTCAGAAATGTTTCATAGCCCCCTTTTGTGGTCAGGGTGGGGCTATGAGATCTAGGTGTAACTCATCCTTACAGCTGTAACCAGGCATAAGAAAGAAAAAGAGAATATTATTAGAAGAAGTGTTTGGGTAGAAAATGGAAAGAGTACTAGATAAAGGACCTGGGTTCAAATCCCAATCCTGATGTTTAGTACTGTTGGAACCATTGGCAAATTACTTAATTTCTCTCAGCTTCCTCATCTGTAAAAAGAAGGGGTTGAACCAGATGGCCTCTGAGTTATCTTCTAACTTCTCATCTATGATCTTATGAACTCCTTTCCATATTCTCAAGTATGGGCTGAAAACAGAACTATAACAGGAGATATGGCTGCCCCAAATTCCAAACTCTCTCTTGGTGTCCTCTTAGTGAAGACCAATCTTACTTTGAGAAAGAAAGGACTTCTTCCTGCAAGATCAATAAAATAAAAAAAGTTAGACTTGTAATCTCCCTGACAGCCAAAAATCTATTATCTTATTATCTAAGGTCACCTTATAACCTGTAACTCTCCTGAGACAATACACTTCCCTCTATGGCTTTCAAGAATATAGCACTTCACAGATGAACAAAACACTTTATATCCATTAATCTCACTCAAATCACACAGTCACAGACCTCTGAAATAGACCAGTTGTATATTATCTCCATTTTTATATTTGAGGAACTGAGGTTCAATGATGCTAAGAGGTTTGTTCTAAGTCAGTTCCCTAGAAACTGGTAAAGCTAGCAGAAAGAAATACATAACATTAATCAGCAATTATATAGTGTTATGTACCAGGCACCATGCTAAGCAAAGCAATATATTTGATCGTCACAACAACGTGGGAAGTGGATGTTATTATTCCCGTTTTACAGATGAGGGAACTGAAACAAACTGATAATTAAGTAAGAGACTAGCCCAGAGTCACAATGCTAATAAATGTCTGAGGGCAGATTTAAATCAGATCTTCCTGATTCTAAGCCTGGTGCTCTAGCCACTGCATCATCTAGCTGCTTACCAATCCCAGATTAAATGCTCTTCCCATTACCCTGCCTTTCAAATGAATTGATCTTGACAAAAGTACATGGTGAAAGGCTTGAGCCAGAAATGACAGTCAATGGACCAGGTTCGCACACCTGTAGAGAAGCAGAAAAGTAAATTTATATCCTGTGGGGACCTTAGCCATGTAGACATTCCACTCTCATCTGGTACTTGAAATCTTCACAATCCAGTCTACCAAAGTGGTCCCTCCATTCATCAATTCTCTATAACTCATAGACATAGCCTGATATCCAGTCCTATATTTGGTCCTAAGTGAATTTATCTATTTTACCATCTGTCAGTTTTATGGCCTCATTGCCACAGAGTATAAAATACTGCATGACGGTCTTTCAGGAGAAAAACATTTTAAAAACCAATGGTCTGTTAAATATATAGGATGCCACTTTCTTAAATGAACCCCTAGGCACAGTGTAAGTATTCTCTACAAAAACAATGAACTACAAAACTCAGCATTATTGTTCCTATTATAAAAGAATTCTTTAATTTGTAAATGAATTCTTGATAAATAACTTTGAGATGTACTAGGGGAGCTTTGGACTTTAATATTCATTTTCATAAAACTGATCAAGAAATATACTCGATGGAGAAATGCACAGGTACACTTTTAGTTTATCGGTGACCTGTCTGACATCTTTCCAACCTTATGCAGTAAGTGCTTCTCCCCTCTACAGACTATATGTTACAGTCAATCTTGATCTGCCCTTTCCTGCCTTTTGCATATATTGTCTCCCATTGCTGGAATGAACTCCTTCTTTCTCCATCTGTTCAAATTCTTCAAAACTTCCCCTTTCCCCTATCTATGTTGAGATCACAATGCACCTAGACACTGGGGTCTGACACTTCTGTGCCACTTTTTACCTCAACTCCTATTAGATGATCAGTTGATTGGATAACCCTCTGCCAAGTCCTAGTGATTTTATCTCCACATTATCTGTTACACCCAGACATTATTCTAACCTAGGTCTTTATCCCCTTTCACCTAGGCTTTTTGCCCCAAATGTGTCTTGGGCAGCTAGGTGGCACAATGGATAGAGTATCAAGGCCTGAAGCCAGGAAGACTCATCTTCCTTACTTCAAATCCAGCCTCAGACTAACTGTGTGACTCTGGGCAAGCCACTGAACACTGCTCACCTCAGTTCCTCATCTGTAAAATGAGCTAGGGAAGGAAACGGTAAAAACCACGCCAGTATCTTTGCCAAGAAAACCCCAAATGGGGTCATGAAAAGTCAGATAAACTTGAAAAATGACCAAACAACCAAATGGATCTCCCTGCTTTCCCTTCTCCAATCCATTCTATTGTCACAGCTACCAAACTGATATTCCTAAAAATGATATTCTTGCTCAAGGAGTTCCAGGGGCTCCCCCAGCCTCTAGGACTAAATCTAAGCTCCTCTATTTGGCATTTATAGCCCTTTGCAATATGGCTTCAGCCCACCTTTCCAGCACATGCCTCTCCTTCAGGAGCTCTACATTGCAGCCCAATTGGCATATGGGTTGTTCTATGCACAACGTTCTAGCTCTCCTCTCAATGCGTTTACACAGACTACTTCCACAGCTGGAATATGCTCCCTCCTCACCTCTCAGAGAGTCGCTAAAGTCCTTCAAATTCATCTTCTCAATAAAACCTCTCCTGATTTCACCTAGCTGCTAGTCCCCTGTCCAAAAACAACAAAACCTCATATTTGTCACATATGCATTTATTTTATATTTACTCATTTGTGTTCATGTTGTCTCACCTCTACCCCTTCCCCTTCACCCCATAAAGTGTTAGTTTCTTGAGGGGAGGAATGGTTTGTTGTTTTTTTTTTTAATTTTGTATTCCCAGCACTGAGGTGATAATGCTTGATAAAGTTTGCTAAATGAAATGAATGAATGAAGGGCCAGCATATCTCTTCCACGAAGCTCTTTCTGATCCCCCAGCAATGTGACCTCTCTCCTCTCAAATCTCCCATACAAATCATTATATTTGAACCCACTTTTGGTATTTATAGCATATGTATAAATTTTTAATCATATTTAGACATGATCCAAAAGGTAGAATCAGGACAACAAGAATGTGATTTAGACAAGTGAAAAGGGGTGGCAAGCTCTTAAGATGAAAAAAAAAAACTGGCAGAGGAATGGGTCATATTGGCAGATGAATTAACCCTCACCATATTTTCTTTCTGCCAGCATTTATCCTGAGGAATATCAGGTCACTGGATTCAGATGGCTCTGGAGGAGAAGTGAGGCTGGTGACCTGCACAGCCCTCCCTCACTCAAAACAAAGTCAAGTGCAAGTCATGTCATTATTTCTCTGATGGCATGGTCTTCTTTGGCAACGAAGGACAAACACACATACACAAGATGAAGAAAGAAACAAAAATATAACTAGGAACACTCATTTCCCCCACCCCCTATAGCCACCACTACTTCAACCCTACTGAGTGGGTGGAGCCAAGTTTCAGTCTAAAATGCCATTAAATAAGTGTTATTTTGGTCCTGAGCATAATCTTATCAAGTAGGCCACAGTTTAGATGCTGAGTACCAAGGGTCACCTGATGGTTCCTACAGCAAGGGTCCCTAACCTGGATCTGTGAACTTTTTTAATTTTAATATTTTGATAAGTAATTCAATATATTGGGTTTTCTTTGTAAAGCTATTTTTTAATGAATTTAGTCGGTCAGTCAATAAGCATTTATTAAGCACTTACTGTGTATCAAGTACTGCGCTAATAATAACAATAGATATTATTTTAAGAAGGAGTATGTAGGCTTCACCGGACTGTGAAATGGGTCCATGACATGCAAAAAGAACTTATAAATCCCTCCCCTAGAGCACAGAAGAAACAAGACTGTATGTCAGTTCCAAGAACTGGGTTTAATAGCCTCTTAAGTTAAAAAAAAATAAGGCAGAAAAATTCAGAACCATTCCAGAGGACAGAACAACAAGCAAGAGAGAGAAATTACAAAGAAATTTCAGCTCAATGTCCTAATAATTCAAGTGGCCCCAAAGTAAAATAGGCTGCCTAAGGAGATAGAGTGTCTTCTCATTGAATGTCTTCTCATTGCTCTTCCTTCTTCATTTTCAAGAAGGGCCAATGACATCATGGGGTCTTAATGAAAGAACTGAATAACCATCTGGGGATATTGTGGAGGGGAATCTACAATGAGACAAGGTCTTGAAATAGGTGACCTCTATGAACTTTTGAAACTCACCGACTCTTATTGAATGGACATGGGAGAACAAAAAAAAATTAATTCCCCCTTGATGTCACCCCGAAAAGAATAATTACAGGAGAATACTATGCTTAAGTTATGTGTGGATGAATATGATGGTTAAATTCTGCATAAACAAAGCCCTGAGGATTTAACTACCTCCACATATGCTGCAGCTCTCCCCCAATCCACAGAAATAACTAGAAGGTAGAGTCTGGTGGGAGGCAAAGTATGAAATGTCAGAATACAAAAAAGAACCACCCCTCTATGTGGGGAGGAAAAGATTACTACATGGAAAAAGCATTGCTTTGTGCCTGAAAAGCGAAAAACAAAACCCTAGGCAACTGGAAAACAGGAGCCACAAGATAGTCAGGTCAGGGCTTCCAAGGTATAGAGGCCAGCCCAGCATTCAGTGGACTGATGATTTTCTGTCATGTCTGACTCTAGTCACCCCATTTGGGGTTTTCTTCGGTACATAATAATGTATTCATTTGTTGTTGTTGAGTTAGACATTTTAGTCGTGTCCAACTCTGTAACCATTTCCTTCTCCAACTCATTTTACAGATGAGGAAACTGAGGCAAACAGGGTAAAGTGACTTGCTCAGGGTCACATAGCTAATAAGTGTCTAAGGCCAGATTTGAGCTCAGGAAGATGAGTCTTCCTGTATCCAGGGCCAGCACTCTATTCTCTGTGCTACTTAGAATAGCCAGTAAAATATAAAGTTTACAAATACAAGGACTGGGTTTTTGTTTTTTTCTTTTGTCAGTAATAGCACTTGGTCTCAGTACATTCTGTTTCTACCACATTCTTAGTGGTCCTCAAGGCTACTCAGTCTTGACTTCACACGTTCATCATTCATTCCATTCTTTTTCTCCATTGACCAGGACTTTATGGACTGCCTTCAAAAGAGCCCAGAATGTATCTAGGATAGTGGAGGGGATACAAAAGAAGTATAAGACAGCCCTTCTAGCATTTGTAATCTAATAATAATGATAGCTGATGCTTGGAGAACACTTCAGAATTAATCAAATGTTTTACACAGAAACAGAGAATTTTGGAGTTGGAAGGGACTTTGATAGCCATCTAGTCTAAAGAAGTCTCATAATAACACTCCCAACATTAGTCATCCAGGTTCTACATGAAGATCTCTGAGGAGGGGAAACCTCCACCTTACAAAGGCACCCCATTCCACTCCTGAATTTCTCTAATTGTCAGAAAGTTTGTCACTGATATCAATTCTAAATTTAAATCTTTATAACCTCCGCTTTTTGCCCCTGCTTATGACCCTTGGGACTAAATAGAAGGAAATCCCTCTTCTACATTGAAGATGCTTGAAGAAGGCTATCATGTCAACCATGTAGGTTTTTTTTTTCTTGAGGCTAAAACATCCTCAGTAACTTCTACTAGACTCAAGGTCCTTCACAATCCTGTCTGGCCGTCTCTGGATGCCCTTCAGCTTATTCTTGCTTTCCCCAAACCATGGCACCCCAAACAGAGTGCAATGCTCCAGATGTTGTCTGATCAGGGCACAGTACAATGGTACTACCACCATACTATTCTTGGAAGTGATGTCTCTCTTAACACAGACTGAAACAGCATTGTTTTTCTTAGACTTCACCCATGTTGAGCTTTCAAGCCACTGAAATCCCTGGATCTTTTCCTGACAACTCATGTCTCACTCATACTGTACTTAGAGAGTTTATTGTTTAAATTCATGTGTAAGAGTTTGTATTTTTGCCTACTGAACTTCTTCTTGTTAGATTCAGTCCAGTATTCCAGTCTGTCAGAGATCTTTTTGTTTTTAAATAACAGTTTACTTTCCCCTATTTACAAGTGTTCATCCTTTGTTGCCAAAGAAGACCATGCCATCAGAGAAATGATGACATGACTTATGCTTGACTTTGTTTTGAGGGAGGGAGGGCTGTGCAGGTCACCAGCCTCACTTCTGAATCCAGTGACCAGATATTCATCAGGATGACTGGAGATGATCCAGGATGAGGCAATTGGGGTTAAATGACTAGCCCAAGGTCACACAGCTACTGGGTGTCAAGTGTCTGAGGTGAGATTTGAACTCAGGTCCTCCTGACTCCTGCACTGGTGCTCTATCCACTGCACCACCTAGCTTCCCCTTGTGGAATGGATAACTGTACGAAGAAAGGCAAAAAAAAACAAACAAGCAAACAAAAAAACAACCTTTGCTTTCAAGGAACTCACAGTCTAATGGGAGATTCAAGCTGTCAAATGCCTTTTCAAAACAGTGTTTACAGCTACTGAAGGCCAGGAAAGGAAGTTCTAACCACCAAAGACATTTTTTTGTTTTTATATCACCTAGATTTCCCTCTATAACCCTCTCCTACCTCCTCAGAAAAGGACTTTATTTTATTTTTAAAGAAAAGAAAAAGGAGAAAAGGAGAAGGAAGGGGAGAGGGAGGCGGACAGGAGAGGAGGAGCTGAGTTACCCAGCTAGCTGGGTCCCCATTCAGCCAGCTGCATCTACTCACGGGATTGTGTTCATCTTTCATTGCCAAAGATCATGCCATCAGAGAAATGATGACATATAAAGACAATTTTAACACTGATTTTCAAAAAATTTTAAGTTCCAAATTTTCTTCCTCCCTTTCTCACCTTCCCCTCCCTGAGATGGTAAGCAATTCAATATAGGTCATACATGTACAATCATGCAAAACATATTTGCATATTTATCATGTTGTGAAGAAGACACAGACTGAAAAAAACACACAAAAGTGAATAATAGTATGCTTCAATCTGCATTCAGACTCCATCAGTTCTTTCTATGGATATGGATAGTATTTTTCAACATGATTCCTTTGGAATTATCTTGGATTATTATATTACCGAGAATAGCTAAGTCATTCATAGTTGATCATTGTACAATGTTTGTGTTAAGATCTTCTCCAGGTTCTGCTTACTTCACTTTGCATCAGTTCATGTAAGTCTTTCCAGGTTTTTCTGAAATCACCCTGCTCATCATTTCTTATAGCACAATAGTATTCCATCACAATCATATGCCAATCGTATACCACAAGCCATTCCCCAATTGATAGCTGTCCCCTCAACGTCTAATTCTCAAAGATGTTTTTGGATCCTGAGTGTCATCCAGTGAGTTAGCCATCCTTCCCAGCTTTGTGCCATCTTAAAATCTGATGAGTCTTCGTCTATCCCTTTATCCATAATACTGAGTACAACATTAAATGGCACGGGGCTCAGGACCGACACTTTAGGCACTCCAATAGAGATCTCCTGCCACATTAATAAGAAACTCTTAATGGCCGTTCTTTAAATTCAGTCACTCAACCAGTTCAAAAATCTATCTATTATTAACTAACGTATAATGTCTCATCTTTTTCATAAGGATAGTAAGAAATGTTTAATTTTATGTTTCACAAAAATCTGAGAATGATATATCTACAGAATTCCTATGATCTACTAATTTAGTCACCCTATCAAAAAAGGAAATTTTTTTTGGCTTTACCTGTTCTTGATGAAATCATGCTGGCTTGTTGTAATCCCCACTTTCTTTTCTAGATGTTCACTAACCATCTCTTTACTGAACTAAAATTTTCCTAGGATTTAAAGTCAAGCTCACAGGCCTATAGTTTACTGAGTCTATTAGTGCTCATTTTTCTTTTGAAAATTGGAATATATGTATTTCTCTGGTCTTGTCCTTAAGCTTATTCTCTCTGACACACTTCACATTCTTTTGAGCATCAAACATCACTGACCATAGCTAAACAATCACATCAGTTAGACCCCAAAAGTGTGCTTCATCTGAGTCATGTGATTTGAATTTGTCAAGATCAAGTAGATTCGATCACATTGCCTCCTTAGTGATCTTGGTCATCCACTTCTGACTTGCCATTTTAGCTCTACCACTTCCAATGTAGAGATCATTCTTCTCAGCAAAAAAAAAACAAATGAAATAAGAATATAGCATCCCTTCCCTCTCTATTGTCAGGTACCATAGTCCTATCACCCATCATTCTATCTCTTCTCTGATCATCCCTCTTTCCTTCAATAGAGCTTTAAGATTTTTTTCTGACTCCTTAATTTTTTTCACAAGTCTCTTCTTATTTTGAGTTTTAAAACTCCTGACACTACTTCTAAGAAGGTCATGCCATACTTTTATATTCATTCTCTTTCTTGCCCTTGCTTCCACCTACAGTTCTTAACTCTTGAAAATATTTTAGTTTAGTGGTGAGTTCTCTGTGCATCCACATCAATGTTTTCAAATAAATTCTGTTTTTCCTCTTCATTGAAATTGTTTCCCTATTTGTCTTCACAATTTCATTCTTGAGAATTTCCTGTTATAACTATCCTGGCTTATTTTGGCTTACCCTGTAAAATAATAGCCTGCTCTCCCAAAATCTAGGGTACATGGCAACCTTTTTTTAAAAGTCAGATGTGTTATTTCATTGCTATTGAAAGGAATTTCCTCTACCAGTGCAACTCAGCACCTTCTCTGAAATTTATAGTTATAGGGAATTATTTAGAGCTCTGAGAATATGAGCATGTCAGATTTGATTGGACTTTTCCTCTTTCTCTATCCCAAGCCTAAGGGAAAATAATCACTTTCCCCAAGGCTCCCATCATTTCTACCCCACCAATCAGTCCTATGCTAATGACAAAATAACTTCTATTTCTTCCTCCACTGATCTTCACACAAGTGCTCTTATACTTTTACCCATCTGGTTTATGGATTTTCTCACACAAGTATACCTTCTAATATAACATGCTACCAGGCTACCATAATTATACCTATTCCCCCTTTTTTAAACCTATTTTTTTAAAACACACTGTATATTTGTGTATATATATATATATTTGTGTGTGTGTGTGTGAGTCTATATATGTACCTAGGTTCAAATCCCACCTCTGACATCTAATGGTTATATGATCTTGGGCAAACCCTACTTAACCTCTGAGTGCTCTAGACAGTTCCTAAGTTGCGGGAAAGGTGCAAACCTGCATTAGAAGGAATTCTCTCGTGTAGGAGTTCCTTGAATCAAAGAAATCACTGTCCAGTCCCTAATTCTACCCATCAAGATTCATATTCCAGTTGTGAATTTTATCTTCCCAAATTTGGTAATATCCGTGTATGTGTGATCTCATGTCATCCTCACAACAGCTCTTCAAGTTAAGCAATACAAATGAAGAAACTGGCTACAGAATTGTGAAGTTACCAAGCTGGAACTCAAAACCTTCTCCTGACTCCAAGCTATTTTCACATATCACTGAGCCATCATAGAATAAGATTTTTACATATCAAAAACTTAAATGATAATGAAATGTAGAAGCAATTTTCAAGATGGGCTCCAGGAAGAAAAGGCAATGGTCAAAAAACACTTTGTAACTTGGAAAATATCTTTGCATCAAGTTTCTCTGATAACGATCTCATTGCCAAGCAACATAGGGAAAGCATTCAAATGTATAAGAATAAGAGCCATTCACTAATTGATAAATGGTCAAAGAATATGAACAGATAATTCTCAAAAGAATGTGTCCAATCTATCAACAGCCATATGACTCAAAAGAAATGCTTCAAACCACTGACAATTAGAGAAATACTTCTGAGTTTCTATCTCACACCTCTCAGATCAGCAAGGCTGACCAAAAAAAAAAGAAAAAAGACAAATATTGGAAGGGCTGTAGAAAAACAAATGAATACCTGTTGTTGGAACTGTGAGTTGGTATAGCCATTCTAGAAAGCATTTTGAAACTCTGCCCAAAAACTGTGTTTCCCCTTTGACCCAGAAATATCTCTACTAGGCCATATGCAAAGAGATCAATGAAAGAGGAAAAGGATTCATATGCACAAAAAATATTTATAGCAACTCTGTACCTAATGGCAAAGAAATAGAAACTAAAGAGGTATTCACCAATTAGGGAACAGTTGAACAAATTCTACTATATAAATGTAATGGAATATGATTCTGCCATCAACAATGACAAAAGATATGACTTCAGAGAAACCTAGGAAGACTTATATGAACTGATATAGAGTGATGTGAGCAGAACCAGAGAAGCAGGACAATAATTTATACAGTAACAACAACATTGTAAAAATGAACAACTTTGAAAGACTTAATTTTAAGAGAAACATTCTCAAGAACTCTGATCAATAATGACCAACAATGATCCCAGAGCACCAATGACAAAGAATGCTACCCATCTCCTAAAAGAGAGGGGATGAACTCCATATACAGAATGAGATGTATTTTTGGACATGGCCAGTGCACAGATTGGTTTTGCTTAACTACATAATTATTGTAAAGGTTTAATTTTTCCTTTCCTCCCCATGGAGTGAAAAAGGGCAAGAGTGGGAAGGAGAGAAAATAACTTCTTATTAATTGAAAAAAATTTAATTAAAATTGTTAAAAGGAAGCAAAGTGATCAGAGAGTCAAAGGAGAGCAAAATTTCATTGACTTTTCCCTGAGCTGGCTACAGCTGACTGGGGTTCTTGGGCAGGTACCTGAATGATGGGAGGAGGAGGACAGACAACCTACCAAAACCCAACTGGAACCAGCTCTGCCCAGTTGAGGAGCCACTGGAACAGATAAGGCAGCACCATGGAGAGAGTTAGGAAGAGTCAGTTGTCCCTGTAACTTTCCAGCCAGTGTCCTTCCTTGGCCACTATTCCCTTCCTACAGTTTTCTACCCTATTAGAATGTAATCCCCATGAGCACAGAGACTGTGTTTGTCTTCTTATTTGGATTCCCAGACCTTAGCACATATACTATGTACTTAATAAATTCTTCTTCATTCATTCAGTTTCAGAAGGACTCTTAACTACAACCAAGCTATTAGGAGGACCTTCTTCCTCCTGAAACAAAACAGTAAAAGAGAGACAATGAAAAGTGAAGGAAAAAAAGCAGAGGTATCAGATTCAGAAGCTGCATCAACTGAAGGGCCCCAGAGATAGAGAAAGCCACCCCCTGCATGAAAGGATCTTCATCTCATGCAGTCCCAACATAGCTAGAGGACCCATATGTATAAAAAAATTTATAGCAGCTTTTTTTGTGGTGACAACAAACTGAAACTAAGGGAGTGCCCATCAATTGATCAAGGACTGAAAAAATTGTGGTAATTGAATGTGATGTAAGAAATGAAAAAAGGGAAGGGTTTAGAGACACCTGGGAAGATTTATAGGCACTGATACAGAGCGAAGTGAGCTGAACCAGGAAAACAATCTATACAAAAACAACATGAGTTCAAATCTTGTCTCTCATACTTGTTAGCTATGTGACCTTGGGCAAGTCACCTAATCTATGCCTCAGGCAACTTCCTAGGATTTAGCTATTGCCAAATGGGTTGGGATCTCCCTCGTCAGAGTAAATATTCTAAGCTGTCCTATAAGCTGATAATTCACAGCTCTTCTGGGCATTCATATAAGTTTTGGCTTTTAATATCTATATGACTTTCCAATCTTTTCAGGAGCAGGGCTAGACCTAAAGGGGAATTATGAATTGATAAATGGTAGAATATGAACAGGTAATTCTCAAAGGAACATATCCACTCTATCAACAGCCATGTGGTTCAAAATAAATGCTCCGAGTCACGAATAATTAGAAAAATGCAAATGAAGGCAGTAATTTTCAGACTCCATGTCACATCCATCAGATTGATCACATAGCAGGATGAACCTCCTGAAGAGACAAATGAAAGCAAATGAACCTAACCATATAGCCCAAGGCTTCTCATAATGAGAGCAAGGAATGGCAAAGTGGATATTACTTTCTGTGGATATTGTTTAGTTTGCTTAAGTTTTGAGCCTTCCTGAGTCTGCATTTAAAGCCAGCCTGTTCTCAATTGGATGGATTCTCGGGCACCTGAAATGCAGCAAAGCTCTTTGGCTGCCTTGGGTAGGATACATTCAATTTGCCATAGTCCAGAACTGTTTTTAAAGGAAAATGAAGGTAGCCTTTAATGAGCGAAAAACTGCAAGTCCAAGTTATAACGGAAGATACCTGAATAATCAATATAGGCTCTGGCTGCAGTCCTTAACTAACATATGTATTATCATTCTGGCCAGCCCAAACTGCCTAAGACATGCGTCACATTCATCTTTGGGTACATTTATCAGAAGTAGAATTAGATGGATGTGAACTGATGCTGTTCCAATAGTCTCTGGCTCACTTATGGACTTAAAAATGACCCACCACTCCTCAGGCCCTACAATGCCCCCAAGGATTCAAGCTCTTTTTCTACCCGGAATAAGAGTTCTGTGGCTCTCCCTCACATTGGCCATGGGTGTCAGAGAGTAGGTGGGAATGTGGGGGGAGTCAAGGAGGGTGCAGAATCTTGCCACTGGCATTCACCAATACATTAATCAACCTCGAATACAAAGCCAAAAAAATAATCTTTTTTATATCACTTTCCTTTCTTTTTTATTTTTTTTAGTCAACACAAAGCCACCTTCTCTCTTTCCCACCCCAAACTCCCTCCTCACACTGAGAATAAAAGAAAAATAACACCTCTGCTACAAATACATATAGTCAAGCAAAATAAATGTCTGTTTTTGCTAGATCTGTTTTTTATATGTGCACATGTTTATATTTATTTATCTGCATATATAAATATATATATTTTTGTACCTTGTATTTACTTTCTATACATTTTGTATATATCTCGCTCAATATAAGGTAAATCCCCTGAGGTCAGGGACTATTTTTCCTTTTTTTTCTTGATATGCCCAGCTACTAGAAAAGTACCTGGTACATCATATGGAGGCCCTTAATAAAAGTTTGTTAATTAATTGACTTTACTTATTAACATACTAGTATTCACATCGTGATTATTGATCATCCATGATTATTGCTTCCCACAATGCAGATTGCAGCCCATTCATTCCTGCTTAATCTATGACTCTTGTCCATGTGCTTCCCTAAATTCACTACAGGGCAATCCATCCAGCATTCTAGAAGCCTTTTTCTCAGTATTGTATAGACATGTGACACATGACCAGCCCATCTTTTTTCCCCCTCTGTGGTGGCATCCTTTGCACCACCCCTCTTGCATCATTCTGTATTTGTGTTCTGTTTCAATCTTTCCACTCCACCTCCATAAGCCTCTCCATCTGGCCTTTGAATGACCTTTCATTCCCATCCTTGAGAGACTGCAGAGTTCCATGACATAGACAAGCAACAACCCTGCAAGAATATCCGTGCTAAAATGATGGACATCTGCTTCCAGGAGAAGTTTAGGGTCATTTAAAAACTATCATCTAACTTTCTTCTCAACTAAACATGTTCAGTTCTGAGCCCAGTTCCCCTGTTCATTCGCATCACCTTTCCAAGGTATGTCTACAAGGATGAAAGAGCTATGTGTGTTGTCCAGGGGTAGATAAGTGGCATAGTGGATAAAATTCTTGGCCCAGAGGCAGGAAGATTCATCTTCCTAAGTTCAAATCTGGCCTCAAACACTTACTAGCTGTGTGACCCTGGGCAAGTCACCAAATCCTGTTTGCCTCAGTTTCCTCATCTGTAAAATGAGCTAGAGAAGGAAGTTGTAAATCACTCTGGTATCTTTGCCAACAAAACCCCAAATGGGGTCACAAAGAGTCAGATGTGACTCAACAACAACAACAAAAGACTGCCCATCCAACATAGCAAAGTCTGGACCACAATCATTCTTCACCAACCTGGTTTATCTTGGACATAATTACTCTTCATTCACTTGATTACCCTGGGAAGATAGTACAATCACAGATTTAGAGCTGGAAAGGATCTAAGAAATCATTTAGTCCAAACTCCTCATTTTAAAAGATGGTCTAAGACCCAGAGAAATTAAATGACTGATGTCCATGGTCCCACAGGCAGTAGAGCAGAGATTCAAACATGTGGCTACCATCTCCAAAGCCAGGGCTCTTTCCAAAATACCATGCCAGGAGACTTCCTTTGAATGATTATGGATTTCAGTAAGGAAACTCCCAGTGTTCCAGGACTTCATGCAATCGGCACAACATCATTCACAAACAGGAACATCTGTAGGCCTTCACCATATTTACAGAATCTCTATTTAATATCATCAATTAATTATTTAAAAGCTCTCATTTAACATGGCAGAATGAAAGGAGTCCCAGATAAGGAATCATAAGACCACAGGCTCTAGTCCTAACTTTATCATTAATGAAAAGTATGAGAATAGACAACTCTCTTCTCTGGGTCTCACTTTTTCCATCTGTAAGTAGGGGGAGATGGTCCAACTCAAATGACTCTAGGCCATTCCATTATGCTGACCTGAAATGTACATCCTCTTCACCTCTGCCTTTTAGAATCCTAACCTTCCTTCAAGACTCCACTCAGGCACCATCTTCTACTGAAAGACTTTTTTAATCCCCTGGTTTTATGAATACTTTCTCCCTCTTCAATTATGTTATTTATCTGTTTAAAAACTACATCTATAGCAAGGTCTGGATCCCAAAGAGATCACAAAAAAGGGGAAAGGACCTACATGTACAAAAATATTTATAACAGCTCTTTTTGTGGTGGCCAAGAACTGGAAATTGAAGGGATGCCCATCAACTGGGGAATGTCTAAACAAGTTGTGGTATATGAATGTAATAGAACACTATTGTACAATAAGAAATGATGAGCAGACAGAATTCAGAAAAACCTGAAAAGGCTTAAATGAACTGATGCTGAGTGAAATGAGCAGAACCAGGAGAACATTGTACACAGTAACAGCCACATTGTGTGAGGATCAACTACAACAGACTTAGCTCATTTCAGCAACATGATATCTAAGACAATTCTAAGAGACTCATGATGGAATATGCTATCCACATCCAGAGAAAGAACCATGGAGTTCGAATGCAGATCAAAGCAGACTATTTTCATTTTTTGTGTGGTTTTTTCCTTTTGTTCTGTTTCTTTTTTCACAACATGACTAATGTGAAAATACGTTTAACATGATTGCACATGTACAAAAATCAGATTGCTTGCCATCTTGGGGGAGAGGGAAGGAGAAGGGGAGGGAGAAAAAATTGGAACTCAAAATCTCATAAAAATGGATGTTGCAAGTGACTTAAAAATAAAATTACAAAACAATACAAAGTTGTCTAAAA
The DNA here is from genome assembly GCF_028372415.1 of Notamacropus eugenii. Taxonomy (NCBI): domain Eukaryota; kingdom Metazoa; phylum Chordata; class Mammalia; order Diprotodontia; family Macropodidae; genus Notamacropus; species Notamacropus eugenii. The sequence continues at coordinate 158,844,432 of NC_092875.1, read as the reverse complement.
AACCTACATTTTAAATAATTTATTTAAATATTACACCTGCATTTTCTGGTAAAATGTAAGTTTCTTCATGGCAGATACTGCTTTTTCATCTTGTCTTTGACTTTCTAGGTCTTCATTTCAGTTCACTGGAGGCCCTTCTGTACCATGTGAGCAGGAATTTATAGAAAGCAAGCATACTTGGCCTCATGGCCTGAATGCCAACCTCCTGGGCTATGGTGATGGTCCTGTCCTCAGAATTAGAAGTTTCAAGCTTGCAACTGGAGTTGTAACTCCTCAAGTAATAATGATAATAATGGTGAACATTTCTATAGTGCCTATTACATTCCAGGAACTGTGCTAAGTACTTTACAAATATTTTCTCATTTGATCAAGTGACAGGCAGAAAAAGGTCTGAGTAGGAAGAAGTCTTCAGGACCACATGTGGGCAAGATGCCCTCAAATCCGACCGTGGACAGACTCTTTCCTGTACAAGGGGGCAAGAGCAGCTAGTAGTTTTTATAAGGAGGGGCCTTGCTGAAGAAAAGAAAGCCAGGAGCTTTACTCCTGCTGGCCATACTCCCATTCAGAAAGGTCAAGGCACACAGAAGCTTGACTAAGTGTGGCAATCAGCATATGGTAAAAGTGCCACCCCGAGCCCCAGGCTGGGGAAGGCAAAGACTTTTGGACAAAGCACTTTTCTCCCTTTGTTCTGATTCTACCCTCCCCTCCCCAGATTTCCCCACTCCTTTCATGTAGGAATACACTGTTTTCATATCAGCAGATGGTGTGCAGAAAGCATGATCTGTGCCTAACCAGAAAACTGTCATCCAACCTTGATGCAGTGCCTGGTGGTTAGATAGGAAACAGATGCTCCTTCCCATTAAAATTTATTTAAACTCTGTAAAAGTTCCTCTGACACATGAAAGAAGTGGATGGCTTCAAGAAATTATGAGGTTACCCCACTCAATGTTTCAACGTGAGTGATATGTACCCTGACAACTGCTCTTCTTGTTATGTTTTCCATTGGATAAAAATATATCCTGGTGGGGGAGAAACATACGTCCCCTTTTCTTCTCTATCTCATCACTACAGCCTCTTCTTCCTCCTTCCTCCTACTAACAACTTTGTCTCTTGGGGATTCAGACAGATCCATGATGGGTGATGCAACATATGACCCTCCTCCCAATAGACAGGTCATAGACGATGGATATGAAATGTTATATACATTATTAGACATGGTCAGCACGGTGGTATATCTCGCATTTCTTTTTGTTGAATCAGCTCAATAAGAGCTGGCCTCAGAGTCAGCAAGACGGGGGTTCAAGGTCAGCTCCTCACACATCCTGGCTGGATGATTCTAGCTAGGGCAATTAACATCTTATCTCATTTTCTCCAATCAACACATGGCAAAAACAAAAACTGATATACCATTATGTATGCTAACTAGTGTAATGGAAGCATTAAGTAGACCCAGACTTCTCAAAGTATGCAATCAAACTTTATTAATCAATCCTTAATTCTAGTTTGTAATTACCTATTAGAAAACATAAACATCTCCATTAGGAATGAACCACCAATGATTTTCAGGGGCTTCTCTGTAAGCAAATCTCATACCTGTACTCAACAATAAGGATCCATCTCTGCCTAGCCAGAGGTCATGTGTCTCATTGCAAGGTGGCTGTTGGTAAATTGAATCTCCATCAATCAATCAGCACTTCCTTCAAACAAACATGAGTCTCGGGTGGGGAGGGGTGCAGAACAGAGTAGTAGAAATATAGGAGCTAAGTCCTAGTCACAATGAAGTAGCAGGCTGAAGGCTAAAGCCTCTGTTAAGATTTTTTTCCTAATTCTAGCTATGTGCATTAGAGGTCATACAGTACTAGGTTTAGAGTAAAGAAGATCTAAGTTCAAATCCTTCCTCAGACAGCTACCATCTGTGTGACTCTAGGCAAGTCACTTAACCTCTGTTACCCCTCAGTTTCTTCAACTGTAAAAAGGGAATAATACTATCACCTACCCCTTGGGATTGTTGTGTGGATCAAATGAGATAATACTTGTCAATCACTTAGCACAGTGTCTAGGATATCGTAGGTGGTACGTAAATGTTTATTCCCTCCCCGTCTAACTGATTATACCCCAGTTCTGACTGGTGGCTGATGAACTCATTTGTTTACCAGTTATTTAATTAGTACCTGATAACTTAGACTAATGGCAAAGTTGTTTACAAAAATTTCCCATTGACTGCCTCTTCTATTTGGGAGTTTCATAAGTTTACTAGTTGTTTAGGAAAACATACACATACATGTTGTTTACCAACCTATATCACACATACGCTTATCTTAAAATTGAAAAATAATTTATGAAAATTTATGAAAAATAAAGACAAAAAATTTCATCATAAAATGGTTGCCTAACGCAAAATGGGATCAGTTATGTCAAGATAATAGACATTTTTATTACATTCTCAAAGAATATAAATTTCAGAGAAATAATTACCTGCATTTTCAATAAATTGAATACTTCATCAGAAACTTCCTTATACAAATGAAATATCACAGGTCCCATTTTTTAAAAAAAATTCTCTTTGTCATAAGGATACGTATCATGAAGGATATCATGAAGTGACTATTTTTTAACATCACCAAAACATTTATATATATTTGCAAATTTATGTTTGTTCGTGTGTGCGTACACACACAAAGCACTCACGCATAGCAAGGGATCAGCTGCAGCAACACAAACATTGGCAACAAAAAGCATTTGTTAAGCACAGTTCCATTTGTAGATCTGGGTTAAAAGGTTTAATAGGGTTTTTTTTAATGTGCAAATTAACAATGAGACCAGAAATAATCACAAAAGTGGTCCATAGTGCTAATACAAAGGCTTTTCATCTAAGAACTGAAAGTACTTTTCTAACAATGTTCCCATAACGTCATTTAACAAGTGCCATCGTGAGAATCACCATTTGAACAACACATGGCTAGTGCCTTTAGACACATTGACTTGGGGCAGATGCCATTGGAATCTGATTAATTCAAGATGGTCTCTACCCTCCAAATGCACCCACGCTGACACAGAGAGCTTTGAAGCCAGAAAAATAATAGATTCGAAAGAATAAATCAAGATCTAAAGGGCACAACAACAATCATATGTGCATCCACACTCCCCAAATCCATGATTACTTCAATGTGGTCCCTCCATCAATGCAAATGGCAGCCTTCTCCACCCTATACCCCATGCCTCAGCAGACATTCTTCATGCATTATAGAGGGAAGAAAAAAACAACATGATTAACTAATGGTCATTCTCCCAGGTCAGAGCCTCTCTTCAGCCAGGAAGGTCCTCAGGGAACAGACACACAGGAATCAAGAAGCTTGTACAAGCAAGCAAAACATTTCACCTCTTGGATCCTCAGTTTCCTCTTCTGTAAAATGGAGATAATACTTTTTATGCACTACCATACAGCCCGGTTTGCAAACTTTAAAGAGAATAATTAAATTTGATTCAATTCAGCAAGCATGTTAAGCACTTAACTGTTTACCAGGCCCTAAACTTGGTGCTAGGGGCATAAAGACAAAACAAAATGGTTCCTGCACAGAGGAAGTTTCCATTCTACTAGTGAGGAGGTAGGGAAGGAGGGGGAAGAGTCAGGAACAAATTCACCCAGATAAGCAAATACAAAAGACATACAAAGTAAACTCACCATAATTTGGGGGGAGAATGCCAACAAGAAAGGTTTTATGCGGTTGGTAGCACTTGAGCTGTGCTTTGAATTAAGTTATAGATTCCAGACGGTACAGCCAAGGGGAGAGAAAAAAAAGTTGTAGGAATGGTGTTAATCAGCTGGTCCTTGTATTTCTGGGGCAGCGAGGTGGCACAATGGATAGGGCAATGAATTGATCAAGAAGACGCCTCTTCCTGAGTTCAAATCTGGCCTCAGACATTTACTAGCTGTGAGACCCTGAGCAAGTCACTTAACCCTGTTTGCCTCAGTTTCCTCATCTGGAAAAGGAGCTGGAGAAGGAAATGGCAAAACATTCCAGAAAACCCCAAATGGAGTCATAAAGAGTCTGAAAAGATTCAATAAATAGTATTTCTACTGGAGACTCTCTAACAGACAGTAGCTGAGAGAGAATCCTATTTGTATTGGAATTTTTCCAGGAATGTAGGTGATTGCAGTCAAAAGACTAGGTTATATTATTGTCCTGAGAAAAAGCAAGTAATTTGCTATAAATAAATGAAGCCCTCAACAACTGTGCCCCCAAGGTAGCAAACATGGTAAAAAATAATCACAAGATCAATGGAAAACAATGACAGAAAACTGAACACCCTCTTTCCAGGAAGTATGGAGGACAATGAAAGATAGACTAGACTAGGGTGGATTGTGGACCAGCCTAGAAATCAAAGCTCTAGACCTACCTCTAACACATACTAGCTGTGTGATCGTGGGCATGTGACTTAATCTCTCAGTGCTATAGGCAATTCTGTAAGTGGCAAAAAAAAAGCTTTAGATCTGCTGCATTGGTAGAGAAAGTTCCCTATACTGGTGAGATCATAGGTCTGGTCCCTATCCCTTTCCCTATAGAGGATAAGAGGAATTTTGCAGTGCTAAGTCTTTATTTCTACCAATGAGAAGGAACAACTCTCTAAGCACAAATTACAGTTTGGTTTCTCTGCTATGTGAGAAGGTGAAAGGGCTGAAAGAATTCCTCCTTACTCTGCACATGTGTGTTAGGTGGGTAATGAAGGAGGAGTCCTTGAAAGAATGACAGATGTGTTTCAGAAAAGAAGCAAAGAAGAAAAGGGATCTGAAAAGCTCGGTGAATTTTGTCAGGTGAATGGAAGGCAGAACAATTAATCAAAGATGAGGAAGAGAAAAAGGACCACTGAATATATGAAGATATGTGATTCATATTTGGAGCTGGGTCCCAATTAGTGCAAGTAACATCCCATCAAGTACTTTTGTTTGTGACTATTGTTTGGTCCGTTTTTAGTCATGCCCCATTCTTCATGAATACATTTGGGATTTTCTTGGCAGAGATACTGGAGTGGTTTGCCATTTCCTTCTCCAGCTCATTCTATAAATGAGGAAACTGAGGTAAACAGCATTAAGTGACTTGCCCAGGGTCACACAGCATCTGAAGCCATATTTGAACTTAGGTCTTCCTGACTCCAGGCCCAACGCTCTAACCACTATGCCAAGTAATCGCATTATTCAAATTCACACTGCACATTTCTGTTGGGCTGGGACCAATGATTATATTTTACATAATTATAATTTTGAATAGTAAAAATTTAAATACATGCAGGTTCTTCATAAAATTCCTTGTTCACACCTACCCGCACTGGGTATGAGACTTTCTAGCTGCTGATCCTTCAGAAGTTGAAGTAGTTTCTTGCATTTTAAGGAATAATACAAGTATCACCAGAAGAAAGGTCATCCAGGAACAGTCAAAGAAAGATCCTGATGGCCATTGATGCCCTGTCCCCATCACGATATGAGTCAAAGACACGATGGAAATACTACCCTAATTGCCAAATCCAACAATCATGACCACATTTCCAGTGATTCATGAGAGGACAAATGGTGCAACCCACAAGAACCTAGAAAGCACAGTTAGGGATTCTAAAGACTTGGACATAAAACTGAAATCCTGGAAGCTCATGTTTTCATTCCTGCTGTCTTCTAAGGTTAGGGGTTTTAGTAGAGAGAAGACAGGCATAGGAAATGAACAGTTGACTAAGAAGATGATATCTGAGAATGGGATTTAGATTTCTGAACCACCGCTTAAAATATAGAAATAAAAAGCTTTTGGTCAAGAGTAGAGTATACCTAACAAAGGCCACTAAAAATAGATTTGCCTGGACTTGTAAATCCAATCAAAAGGGCTTTAAATTGAAAAAGGAAGCAGAAAACTGGTTGCATGTACCTGACACACTAGACCATGGAAAGCAGCAGCCACAACAAAAGAATACAGCAGTCATGTAGTCAATGAACAAGCATTTATTAAGCACTTACTATGTGCCAGAAATGCAAAAGAGTCCTTCCCCTGACAGTGTTCCTATTTCAAGGAAACAATATATAATAAAGAAGCCAGCAATAAAACACTTGGTCTCAGATTGTTATTGTTTGGTTGTATCTGACTTTTCATGACCCATTTGGATTTTGGAGGAGTTTTTTGGTAAAGATACTAGAGTGGTGTGTGATTTCCTTCTCCAGCTCAAGAACTGAGGCAAACGGGGTTAAGTGACTTGCTCAGGGTCACACAGTTAGGAGGAATGTGGGACAGGATTTGAACTCAAAAAGATCAGTCTTCTTGACTGGAACTCAACCTACTGTGCCACCTAGCTGCCCTGGGTCTCTGGTTGCTCTAGACATCTGCTCTGTATGCATAAATATCTATAAACAAAACACAAAGTATAAGTAATAAATAAGGTAAACTAAAGATCTTAATGCAAAGATATCTTATTAATATTACTGAGACTTGGTTGGGTAATTATGACCATACCATAGAGTATAATTAGAATTGATCTTCTTGGTTCCAGGCTGCCACATGGGAGACCCGTTTCTGACCATGTATGACTCAAGGCTGAAAAGCTGGTACTTTGAGAAAATGAAGAGTCCCTTTATTGACTGACAACCCAAGTGACACTTTGCCTCAGTAGATCTTTTCAAAGGAGAGACAGTTTCTAATCCAATTTCTTTGTTTCAACTCTCCCAGAAAGCAAGTAGTGAACTCTGTCCCTAGCCTCCCATGGAGGGTGACTCTGCTCTTTCCTCCAACCTACTGCGGCTCTGGAGCAGCTAGGTGGTGCAGTGGATAGAGCACCAGTGCAGGAGTCAGGAGGACCTGAGTTCAAATCTCATCTCAGATACTTGACACTCACTAGCTGTGTGACCTTGAGCAAGTCATTTCACCTCAATTGCCTCATCCTGGGTCATCTCTAGTCATCCTGATGAATATCTGGTCACTGGATCCAGATGGCTCTGGAGGAGAAGTGAGGCTGGTGACCTGCACAGCCCTCCCTCACTCAAAACAAAGTGAAGTCATCATTTCTCTGATGGCATGGTCTTCTTTGGCAACGAAGGACACACACACACACACACACACACACACACACACACACACACACACACACACATACACTGTGGCTCCCACATGGAGCTTGGATTCAACTATGTGAGTTTGCTCCTGGACCCCTGCATGCTTTTTCTACCTTTTGTTTCTTTTCCTGTAGGTAATAGAACATTGTTTTTAATGTATCCAGGCTTAGAGATCAGGACTGAATTCAGTGTAGACCTGATCACCAGCATGGGTCCAGAGCAGGTTCAGTCTAATGAAGCTTGGTCTCCAGGGAGAAAGGTTAGACTACTCTTCCTCACACTCTTAGCTCCAACCTATTGGCATGTTCTTTGGACAGCACTTGGAAGACAAATTATTTAAAACAGAGGTTTGGCCTGTGTGGAGGCCACCACAAGGAGGGAGTGGAAAGGTACCTCTGTACCATGTAAATTAGTTATGGGACAGACATTCATGTCCTACACAAAGAAGAAATTCTAAAAGACCCAGAAGTGACTCACAGATCACTGATGGAACAACTTAAGACAAGATTTAGTAACTTAACTTACAACTACTATAATAATCTTGGGAGACTGATGACTTAAACCTAATCAGAGCATAAACTGTTTTTCAGGATTATTAATTAGGCTTTTTACATTGCACCTCAGCTCTGAACTGTCCACAACTCCTGGCAAAAACAGGCCAGTCTCAACCAATCTTTTTGGGTTTGTCATCTCCAGGAACACTGGAGTAGTTTCCAGGAATTTGTCCCCTTGATACCACTGTGCTCTGATCCAATAGGACCCAAGACCTCTAGACTTCTCAAATTCACAAGATCACTTCCAAGCTTTATTTTTGCAAATAGAAAGCTATCATGCAAAATTCTTTCCTTTTATTTATTCAATAAATATTTGTTAAATACCTATAAACTTTCCAGGTGCTCCATTTATCCCCTGACTTTATACTAAGCACCTTTGAGCATTCACAGACCCATAGAATCTCCAAGTTGAAGGAAACTGCAGAGAAAAACCAGACCCCCCCTGTACCTTAACAGGAAATCCCTTTAGTACATAGCTTGCAGGTGAGCAGGAAACCTCTAAAATGAGGAGAAATCCATTACTTCTTCAAGCAGTCTATCACACATTTGAATAGCTCAGAATATTACTAACTTGTTCCCAATGTCAAACTAACTTTGTCTCTCTGCAACTCTTCCAGGTGACAGCTCTTCAAATACTTAAAAGCAGCTGTCATGTGCCCCTAGATTCTTCAGTGGATTCTCAAATGTTCTAGATTCAAGATCTTTCACTTCCCAATGTCCTCTTCTAGGCATTTGGTAGGCTGTCAGTGTCACTTCTAACATGTGACAGTAAGAACTGAACTCAACACTCCAGATGTTGTGAGCCTTGTTGTTAAGTTGTTTTTCAGTCATGTCCAGCTCTTCATGACCCCATTTGAGGTTTTCTTGGCAAAGATACTGGAATGGTTTGCCATTTCCTTCTCCAGCTCTTTTTCTAGATGAGGAAACTGAGGCAAACAGAGTTCAGTGACTTGCCCAGGATTACAGAGTTAGTAAGTGTCTGAGGTCAGATTTGAACTCATGAAAATGAGTCTTTCTGGTTCCAAGATCGATGCTCTATCCACTGAGCCAGCTAGTTGCCCAAGATGTTGGGAGCAACTGACTATAATAGTTGAGCTGACTATAATAGAATACATCAATACTATGACCTAATTATTGACAGTTCTCTCAATATAGCCTAAGATTTCTAGCTTTCTTGGTTACAATATCACATTGTTGACTCATATCGAGGTTATAGTCCACAAAAATCCCCAGATCTTTTTTCAGATCCACACAGAGTCAGGAAGTACACACCTAAAATAGTACCTCAATGTCTTGAAACTAAGCTTCTTGAAACAAGATAGCATTTTTTAAGGTAGTGGGGTACTTCTTTTGCCCTCTCCTTGTCAAACAATAATGGCCTCAGACAGTGATGGTGTCACTGAGTTGACAGTCCACTGTGCCAAATACATTTAGTTCCTCATACATTGATTCTCTCTGGGCTCCCACCTCTTTCTCCTTACCTCCTAGATTGTCACCTTGAGAATGCTCTGCCCTGCCCTGGGGCTCTTCTCTCTTCTGTAGTGATTCTCTTCCTAGGGTCACCATTTTAAGAAGGCCCTCAACTATGTTTCACCTCACCCTTGTCTTAGTTCTCTCCAGATTCCACCTCCTTCTCCTTAGTACCCTTCCTGTACCCATCTCCCTCTTTACAGCACCCCCATATTTGTTGTCTTTCCCCAATAGAATAAAAGCTCTTTAAGGGTAGAGACTGTCTTGCTTGCCTGTATTTGTATCTCTAGCACTTGGCACAATGTCTGGCATGAAGAAAGAACTTAATAAATACTTTCTCTAATTTTATAATTATTAATGAGCCAGGTTGTACTCCTGATTCTGGATTTTCTCTACCATGCTACAAAAACTTCACCTTGAAAGTTCATACCACCTCTGTACCCTCTTCCTCTGATTGGCTAGTTCTTATTAGGACCTCCATTTTAAGGAGGTTGCCCAGGCCAGTCATGTCCCTCCTCTGTTCCCACTCCACTTTGCATCTTCTTTTTATGTACTGTCTTTCCTGCTAGAATATAAGCTCCTCCAGGGCGGAGACGATCTTTCCTTCTGCTTGTAATTGTATTCTCAGCATTTAATATAGTTTCTGGCACACAGCAATCACTTAATAAATGCTTGTTGACTTGACTTAAAGTCCTCTTGGGGTTTACAACATGTCCTACAAAGCTTCACAAAGTCTTTGTCTCCTCAAACTTCTAGTTCTAAAAGTTCTATTGAATAATTTTAAAAGTAATTAATAGATTTGAGGATGGAAATTAAACAATAACCAAAAAAAAAAAAATCCCAGACCATACACTAGCACAAAATTGTGCCCATGACCACAACATAGCTTCTTAGTGACTAAGGGATTTTGTTTCATCATTCGGCTTCCCCAGACCTTCATATAATGCCATTTGTAACCTGCCTATTTAAACAATTAAAGACAGACAGTATGTAAGTATCTACCCACGCCTTACTCCATGTGCTGTACAAATATGACCTAATTATTGTTAAATGCTACAATTCAGCTAGTTTCTCATAAATTATGGTGAAGTCTACCACATAAGAATAACGAGAAAGGAAAATGTATTACCGTGAACCAATGGGGATATTAAAAAAAAGACAGGCTATTATTCAAAGGATGCTAAATATTTTGATCTCCTAGTTACAAGCTCAGTTTTTGCTTCACTTCTGACCTAAAAGGAATGTATAGTCAGTGGTCATATAGCATCCCTACTTAGAGGGACTTTCTGCATTTGGGGAATCTTCTTACTCACAAAAGAAAATAAATTTACTCCAGCCATTATTCACTCTGTTTTATCATCCTCAGTCTCTCCCTCTCTCCCTGCCCATGAATCAACAAATACACTCATGTCTTCCCTTTACTAGAGGCCTCCCCCAGCCCTCAGAGGATCCACTCCCATCTCTTTCCTGCCCTTCAAACTTCTTTTAGAAGTTGGATATATTCAATGCCTCTACTTACCCACCATCTACTCTCTATCAATTATATGAAGGGATTAGATTTGTGGTTGTTCTGTTCTGACAACTTTTTCTGACCCTGTGGACCGTGCTGTCCATGGGGTTTTCTTGGCAAAGATAGCAGGTTGGTTTGCCATTTCTTTCTCTAGTAGATTCAGGCAAATCAAGACTTGCCTAGAGTCACACAGTTAGTAAGTGCCTGAGGCTATATTTGAAATAAGGTCCCCCTGACTCTGGGGCAGCTAGATGGTGCAGTACTGGGTCTGGAGTCAGGAAGACTCTTCTTCATGAGTTCAAATGCGGCCTCAGATACTTTCTAGCTGTGTAACCCTGGTCAAATCACTAATTCCTGTTTGTCTCAGTTTCCTAATCTGTAAAATGAGCCAGAGAAGGAAACAAAAAACCACTCCAGTATCTCTGCCAAGAAAATGCCAAATGAGGTCATGAAGAGTCAGGCACAACTGGCACAACTGAACAACAACAACATGGTTAGTTGTTGGGGGACACAGTGCAATGTCTTGGTGGCCCATGAGCCCCCTCACTTACAGCTGGTACGTAGCAAGTACTTTCTCAATGCTCATTGACTCTTGATGACTGAACTCCAGTTTCAGCCATAGCAGCCTCTGTGGCTCTGTTGGCTCACTGCCTTGGGAGTCATGACTTTCCCAGATGTCCATTTGTACCACCTCTTCTCCAGACTTCCATTTTAGGTGGCTCAGTAGGGCAGCCTGCTCATCTCCATGAATTGAGACATTTTGCTTTCTCTGCTCCACCATGTGTCCTGGCTTCACCTTCCTTCTCCCAGCCATCTCTTCACTGTGATAATGTTTCAATGGCACTGCTTTGCTGATGCCGCTGACATTGCTATTCAGGCATTTCAGTTGTGTCCAACACTTTGTGACCTCATCCTGGAGTGGTTTGCCATGTTCTTCTTGAACTCATTTTTACAATCGAGGAAACTGAGGCAACAAAAAAAAGGGTTACGTGACTTGCCCATGGTCACACAGCTAGTAAGAGTCTAGCTGACCTGACCCCAGACCTGATACTCTAACCTAGTGTGCCACTTAGCTGTGCCACCCAGCTGCCCCATTGTTATTTTTCCACAGGAATTTGGAATCATGTTCTCCTGCCATGAGCCTCACTCTTAGGGCCTGGAACTTCAAGAGAAATGTCACAGCCTTGGGGTAGACATCTCCCTAACTCGCCAACAGTTCTGCAGCCTGTTGGTTACCCTCAGCCTGGTTTAGCCCATCTGCCAAGACTGTTTACCAAGGTATGGCCACTGCACATGCTACAACTTCTTGGAGCCACAGGTGAGAGTTGGGTGAATCAGGTGGACACCAGAGGTGGATGAACAGCCCTGTAAAGGGCCCAACAAGACCTCACACCAAAAATGCCAGTCTTCCCTGAACACCCCAGACAACCAGTATACACATAGACAGTTGCTGGACTAGCCTTTCTTTCTGATTTGGCAAGACCTACCAGAGCTTATGCTGAAACAGCATGCCTTTTAAGAAGCAAGGATCACTTCTGGGCCATGATGAGGCATTGGAGTAGGATTTATTGAGCACCTATTATGCACAAAGCACTGTGTTCAATGCTGGGAATTACAAACACAAATAGAAAACTATCTCTTCCCCTACTGGGGAAGTATAACTTGTAAACAGATAAATAAAGACAAACTATATGCCAAGTACGGCAGCTGGGATAGAGTACCAGGCCTGGAATCAGGAAGACTCCTCTTTCTGAGTTCAAATCTGGTTTCAGACACTTACACTGGCCTCAGATACCCTGGGCAAGTACTTAACCCTGTTTTGCCTTAGTTTCTTCATGCATAACATGAGTTGGAAAAGAAAATGGCAAAGCTCTCCAGTATTGCTACCAAGAAAACCTCAAGAAGTTGGACATGACTGAAAAACACCTGAAAAACAACAACATATGTGAAGTAATAGGTATACGGTTATAGTCAACTAGATGGAATAAATGGGTAAAGAGCATTGGATGTGGAGTCTGAGTTCAAATCCTGCCTCCAATGCTTAATGTCCAGTAACCTTTTAATTATTTCCTATTTATCCTGTAGATAGCTTCCTTTGTTTATATTTGTTTACATGTTTTTTTCCCATTAGATTGTAAGCTCCTTGAGGGTAGGAACTATTTTTTGCCTCTCTTTGTATCCCAGTGTTTAGTCCAGTGCCTGGTACATAACAGGTACTTAATAAATGTTGATTGAATGAATGAATGAATGAACTGTAAGTCACTTAGCCTCACTTCAGTCTGTTTCCTCATCTGTAAAATGGGACTACCCCATTTCATTTTGAGGATCAAATGAGATAACAAAAAAGAAATATGAGAATGTAACCTCTACAGGAGGCCCATGAGTGTAGAACATTGCATATATTTTTAGACTTTTTCAATGTACTAATTGATTTTTCTGATTTTTTTTCTTTTCATCTTTTTCTTTTTTATTCATTAAAAATATTTGTTATATGAGATGGCAGTCTAGAAGGGGATTCTTTGAGCATTCTATAACCAGATGTTTATAAATATCTACTAGGAGAAATTCTGATACTGTAAAACATGAAAATTATCAATGAAATCTAAATTTTTAAAAAAATTTAACTTACATGAAATGATACAAAGTGAAGTAAGCAGAGCCAAAAAAAACATTGTGCCCAATTAGACTATATAAGTAAGAACCATAAAACAATCAAAAATAAATGTTACAAAATTACCAAGAACAAAGTTGGTCCCAAAGAAGAGACACTCCCACTCACTCCTTTGTAGAGGCAAGGAGTACATGAGTGTGAAACATTGTATATAATATGTTTTTTTTTAATGTATTGATTGGTTTTACTGGATTTTTTTCTCTTCTTCCTCTTTTTTATTTTTAAAGTCTTTAGCATATGAACTGAATTGTAAAGAAATAGGAGAAAGAGGAATAGAGGGAAAAATTTAGATGGTATAAAAAGATATCAATAAAAACGTATTTAAATGGGTTATCTTTTTAATTCAAAGGAAAACTCAAAATGGAAGGAAAAAGTATGGCTCTGCGATTTCATTGTGGGTCACTACTGTATCATGTGCATTAGATATGAGAAGAAGGACTCTACTTGACCAAAAAAAATTCTCACTAAGTCTAAATGTCTGGAAAAAAAAAATAATAAATTCTAGTTTGGCTCCCCACCCACCATACCCCAAGAATTAGAAGAAAAAAAATTGTTTTGCCATTAAGGATATGAGTTTCAGTATTAAGGGAAGTATTATGTGCAAGGCAATATTATAAATTAAAAGAGGTGCCTGGAAGTTTTTAGCTCAGTTGCTTTAGCTTTCTAGGACATCGGAAATGTCTAATGCTTTTCACTTAGATCTATCATGTGTTGGCTGATAATAACAAGGGAAACATCTTAAAACCAATATTAAATCCTATCATTCAAATTATAACCTTGCTTACCCAAGGCAAAAAGTTCAACTCAACTAAGGGCTCTTGTCTTTGAGCTTTTCTTATCTAACTTCTAGCAAGAAAAGATGATGTACCAAAGGCAGGGAGGGCACTGAAAAGAGCTGGATAGAAAAAAATCCCTTGCTAACTGAGCTCAGAGGCAGAGCCCATTTGTGTTTTTATTTGCTTTGTAATAAACATGATCTATGTTCAAATGTTATCAGTAATCATGGTTTCTTGGGAGATAACTAGAAATGAATCAAATAACAGATGCTACATAAAATCTCTTCTGCCCTTTGTGACTGACCATCTCCACTTTCTCTTTTCACTCTCTTCCTAATCTTTTACAATCCAGCTTTCTACCTTATGGCCAAAAGGGCTCTCTCCAAAGTTATCAATGATTTCTTGCCTAATGCAATGACATTTTCTCAATTCTCATATTTTCTGACCTCTCTGCCATCTTTGACCTCTCTCTTCTCCTTCATATCCTCTTTTCTCTAGGTTTTCAGGATGCCGCTGTCTCCTGGTTCCCCTCTTAACTATCTAATCAATTGTTCTCAGTCTTCTAATTCATGCCCTTTAACTGCAATATCCATCAGGGTTCTACCCTGGACATTCTTCACTTCTCCCTCTAACCTACTTCCTACTGTGGGAATCTCATGAGTTCCCACAGATTTAATTAGCATTTCTATGCTGATGATTCTCAGATTCACCCATGCTGCCCCAAACTCTCTGCTGATTTCCACTGTCTCAGCTCCAACTACCTTTCAGATATCTCAAACTGAATGTCCAATAAACATTTTGAACTCAAACTGTCCAAAATGGAACTCATTATTTTTCTCCCTAAATCTTCCTTCCCCATTGCCACCTTCTTTATTATTGTAGAGGGCATCACTGTCCTCCCAGTTCCTCAGACTCTCAAACTAGCTGTCATCCCCAACTACTCACTGTCTTTCACACCATCCCCCACATTCAATCTGTTGCCAATTTTACCCTTTGCAAGATCTCTCTTATATGCCCCCTTCTCCCTTCTGATACTGCTATCACATTGATGCAAACCCTTCTCACCTTATACCTGGACTATAGTCTCCTGGTGGGTCTTCCTGACTGATCTCTCCCTACTCCAATACATCCTCCATTAAGCCAATAAAGCGATCTTACTAATTCACAGACCTAATTATGTCACTCTCCTTATTTAAAAGATACTCCCTGTTGCATTTAGGATCAAATACAAAATCCTCTGCTTAGTGTTCAAGGCTCTATTTGGTATTCAAAGTCTTTCATAATCTATCCCCTCCTACCTTTACCAATTTTCTTATATGTATGTACTTTTTCTTTGATTCAGTAACATTGGCGACCTTGCTGTTCCATGAATAAGATCTTTTTCTCTGTCTGTTCCCCATGTCTAGAATGCTCTCCCTTCTCATCTCTGCCTATTGGCTTCTTCAGCTTCCCTTAAGTACCAACTAAAATCCTGTCTCCTACAGAAAACCTTTCCAAATCCCTTTTAATTCTATCCTTCTGTTTGTTAATTATTTTTGTTAATTATTTCTTATTTATCCACTATATAGTTTACATACATTTGTTGTCACCTCCATTACAGTTTGAGTTCCTAGAGGGCAGGTACTGTTCTTTGCCTCTTTTTGTATTCCCAGAATTTAACACAGCATCTGGCATATAGTAGGTGCTCAATAAATGCTTACTGATCAGTTGATTGATAAATGACTTCTAGATGGGGATAAACACAATGTAATTAAGAGAACCTCCTCATTCCTTGACCAAGAACAAAGGAGTCTTGTTGGGGGTGTAAGCTCAATTCCATGTGGACAGTCTCGGGTGGGTAAAGGTGAGGACTTCTAAACCTTAGAGTTCTCATGAGGCCCCCCAGGGAACAGCAGGGAATTGAGGTGTGAGACCGAGCTATCTCGTGCATTTCCGCCTCTTCCCGTGGGAAACGTGATGGGAGAGAGCATCCCCGCCCTCGAGATTGGCCCGGGTCTGAGCACACCTATTGTTATCTAACAGGCACGGTATTCAGGTGCAAACTATGCAGCCGGAGAGCTTAAGTAGGGTCAGGAAAGCCTGAAGGCGCTCTTAGCGCTGAGGGGCCATTAGAGGACAGAAGGCCCCTCTTCCCTCTCTCCTCTCTTCTTTCTTCCCTCTCCCCTCTCTCCCCACTTCCACTTCTGCTTTCATTCTCTTACTGTAAGATCTTTGCCTCCTTGGGAGATTTCTCTCTCTCCTAAGGAAGAGTTCCCCCTGCACATGTAACCAAGACCCTGAATAAAGCCTAACCCTTGTTCGACTCTGGAAAGTCTCTTCTCACATACGTTTATCCGGTTTGGCCAGCCGAAGACCTGCGATAGGTAAGGTAAGACTTGGGTAGCCCTCAGGCCTCTAGGCCTGGCAGAGTCTAGGCACAAGGGAGGCATGCATGCCTTATCTCCCCCCTGCCCCCAGACTGTAAACTCCCCAAGGCGAAGAGAATATATCTCTTCTACTTTTTTGTATGGTCCACCATACTTGGCACATAATCAATACTTATCAGATTGAAATAGCTGTTGCTATTGTGCAAGGAACAACTACAAAAGTTGGGGAAAGTAGAGTCAAAAAAATGAGACATGAATACAAAATAGGGCACATCCCTATAAGTATAAAAAGAAGGATAATAGCTCCAAATGAATTGAGGTTAATGAAAAAAGCTAAGGGGGTGGAGGTAGGGGAAGATTTTGTAGATTTATTGAAGAAAAGAGAATGACTAAGAAAGGACTCTTCTTCAGCTGTTCAGCGTGGATGGGGCAATGATGACCAACAGCAGGAGGCAAGGTGAATTGTCCTTTTGTTATTTTGGTTCATTCTCTTTGCTAAAAGAGATATCTTAACATTGGGAAGGAAAGATCAAAAAAATTCATGATAGAGAGTTTATATCCAAGACAATTAAGAAATTATCTTAAAATAATGATGAGCAGCACTGTGGAATAGAGGTTTGAAAGCTGAAAGATCTTGGGATGTAGCGGCTGGGTCACCCTGAGCAAGTAACTTAAGTTCTCAGCACTCCACACAATCTGCATTGGTAGAGGAATTGTCTCACCAGGAGTCCCTTATATAATAAAATCACGTTTGGTTAAAATAACCAGCTAAGAGACATAGTCCTGCTTTCAATCATTAGTAATTGTGTGACTCTGGGCAAATCACTTTACTTCTCAGTATCTCATCTGTAAAACGGGAATAATAGTAGCATCTACTTCAAAGAGCTGTTTTAAAGATCCAGTGAGTTAATGTGTGTAAAGTACTCTTGAAACCTTAAAATGTTCTATTAATTATAATTTTTAAAATAAGGGAAATAGTAAAGAGAAATAGAGAACCTAGTTACCCTGATTGAGGATAAGACATCTGGTCCAGAAAAACTATTTCCTAAAATACAGAAAGGAGGCAGCTAGATGGCACAATGGATAGAGTAGTGGACCTGAAGTCAGAAAGACCTGAGTTCAAATCCAATCTGTTCTTGAGAGCTTGGGAGGAATAGAAAATATCCAGTCTTCCATCTTGTTGTTCACTTGATTTTATATTGCACTTTAAAGATTACAAACCGCTCATTTGAGCTTACTTTTGTTTTACAGATGATGAAACAGAGGCTCATGCCCATGGTCATACAACTAGAAAATATTAGAATAGGAATTTGAACGCATGTCTTTTCTGACTCTATGCTCAGCACTTTATCCACTACACAGAGCTGTTGGCTCACAGTAGTACAATTAGATGAATTCAAATGGTTCAATGTTCAGAGCCAGAGACTAGTCGTTAATGGTTCAAAACTCACCTAAAAGGAGGTCTACAGTGGAATAGCTCAGTGATCTGTGATTGGCCCTGTGCTGGTCAGCATTTTTGTGAGTGACTTGAATAAAGGCATGCTTGAATTTGTAAATGATGTAAAGATGGACAGACAGGACTGATTAAGAAAGGCAGAATTTAAAAAAAAAAACAATCCAAAATTAATTTTTAGTTGTAATAAATTTTGGAAGTTTAAAAAAAGGCAGAATTCAAAAAGATCTTGAACAGGGGTCAACAAATTGTGGTCTATGAGAAAAAATCTGACCTGCTATCTGTTTTCATAGAGACCCAAGCTAAGAATGTTTTAATATGTTTAAATAAAGTTTTATTGTATTTAAAGAATCATTTGTACAATTTAAAATAAAGTTTTAGTATATTTAAAAACATAAAAACTATTCAAAGCTTGCCGGTCATATAAAAAAGGCTAGATTTGACTGTCTAAAGGCAGTAGTTCTCCAATTCCTAGGCTAGAACATGGGGCAAAATCAAATGAAATGAACTTACTTTAATAAATGTGAAATTGTACGCTTGGATTCAAGAAATCAATTTCATATGTACAAGATGTAGGATGTGTGGACTAGGCAACAGCATGTCTGAAGAAGATCTGGATTTTGAGGCTCAATATGAGTTAACAACATGATACTGCAGCCCAAAAAGTTAAGGTATTTTCAGATTGCATTAAGAGCATAGAATTCCGGACTAGGGAAAAGATAATCTCTCTGTACTCAGCCCTGATCAGAATATGTCTGGAGTTCTGTGTTCATTTCTAGGAGCCATCTTATAGGAAGGATGTTGATGAGCTGGAAAAAGTCCAGAGAAACCAAGATGATGGAGGACATTGAGTCCAGGCCATATGAGAACGTATGAGAAGAGACCAGGGATATTTACTTTGAAGAAAAGAAGACTTAGGGGAGATACAACAGCTATCTTCAAGTTTATGAAGAATTATTCCATGGCTGAGAGATAAAGTGTGCTCTGGTTGACCCCAATGGGTAGAACTAGAAGCACTGAATGGAAACTGTAGAGAAATAGATTAAGACCTATGGAGGGGAAAATGTCCTAACATTTAGAACCACTCCCAAAGTAAGAATATATTTGTGGGTGGGGATTCTACAGCCTCGAGGTCATGTGTCCCTCTAGGTCCCCAAGTGCAGGCCTTTGACTGAATCCAAATTTTACAGAACAAGTTCAATTTGTTCTGTAAAGTTTGGATTCAGTCGAAGGGCTGCACTTGGGGACCTAGAGGTCACAGGTTCCCCATCCCTGTATTTGACTCTGATTCAGGAGGTGGTGGGTTCCTGCCTCACTAAAGGTGTTCAGGGGAAAAAAGATGATCATCTATCAAGATATGTTCTCATTTGTGGACAAATTGAAAGAAATGGCCCCTAATTTTCCACCCAACTCACAGATTCTGTGTTTTTCCATTCTATGAAAATGGGTATAGGTACTAGACCTGTGATTTTTTTGGTATGGGGAAATACCAGATAAGGGAACTCCTTTCCAAAAGGCAGATCCACACCTTCTCTGCAATTCATAGTCTTAGTGGACTGAACAGAGCAGAGAAGTGAAGTGGCTTACCTAGGGTCATATAGCCAGTATGTGTCAGAGAACTGAGTTGAATTCAGGTCATCTTGGTTCCAAGGCCCGCTCTCTGTTTACTACACTACACTGCACCTCCTTTGTGAAAATAGCAACCACTAATAAGAAATAGTGCAAGGTCCTAAAAATGACCCCAAGGTCATCCAACAAGCAGGTTCATATGAAATAAAATACTGTTTTTTATGATAATTGTGAGGTTTTTTTTTTAAATCATCTTGGTTTTGATCCCAAGTCTTTGCAACATTCCAGCAGAATACCCTCAAAATTGGAAGGTCAAGGCTTAGTTTTCAAGGATGCTTATCCACTACCAAAAGGACATTCAACAGTAACACGTCCACTTTTTATTTCTCTTGGCTTTTTACGGGAGACATTATTGGAGTACCAATTCTCTTGCTTAGCTTTTTAAATGATGCTGAAACTCTTGAAATGGCACTGAGCCAGCGCCAATAACCAGTTAAATGGGGAATCACAGGTATGAGCTCGAGGGTAAAAATAAATTTTTGAAATTAATATTTTTATTTTCAAGTATAATGGCATTGAAGCTTTTGGGGACAGATGGTTAATCCTACCAAACACAGCTTTTCTAGGGGTAAAGAGGCAATCAGCCAGGGCTTCAAGTCAAGAAACCAGGGCTTCTACTCAAGATTCATTAACCTGCTTTGTAGATTTGGGTAAATCACTTAACTTCTCTCTGTTTCAGTTGCATCAGCTCTCAAGCGGATTAATAATTATAATATCTGCCTACTCTCTATACAAGATCATTATAGGAGCAAAATGAGGGGATGAGAGAGAACAAGCTTTGAAAAGAAGTTATAAGAACTCTACAAATGTAAGGAAATTTTTAAGGCTAATCTCAGGGGTAAACCTAGCATCCTAGAATCACAGACCTAGGGCTGGAAAGGACATTGGATTTCATTCTAGTTCAACCTCTTCATTTTATAGATGAAAAAATCAACACAGAGAGAGGTTATGTAATTTGCTTGAGGCAATACAGATGATATGCAAGAGACAGGATTCAAATCCAGGGGCTCTGACTCCAGGGCCAATGCACTTTCCATTGTATAGTGTTACATGGTTACAAATGCTTTAGTACAAACTGATCAAAAATTAAGAGTCTGGTTCTGTATCCTGAACCCCGAGAGAGGAAACTACCTTCTCCCATATTATTTGGTACTTACTCTGAAATTCAGAGTTCTGAAGAGTTGCCTGTGTCAAATGACTTACATAAGGTTACATATCCAGTTTGTAAGAAAGGCAAATCTTGAATACAGAACTTCCTGATGCCAATGCCAGATCCCTATGTCTGAGGTCAGTTTCCATTCTACTGTGCCATGGGCTGCCTCATAGTTTAAAATTGTGACAATTAAACATTTCACTATATATGAATAGGTAATGTTATTCATTCAACAAATACTTATTAAGGGGAAAGGGAATAAGCATTTATATAGCACCTACTATGTTCCATATACTGTGCGAAGTGCTTCTTACATACAATATTTCATTTGATCCTCACTATAACCTTGTGAAATTATTGGGCTATTATTGTGCTATTATAATTCACATTTTATTGTTGAGGAAACTGAGGTAAACAGAAGTTAAGTGACTTGCCCAAAGTCTCACAGCTGGTAAGAAGTGTCGGAGGCTAAATCTGAACTCAGGTCTTCCTGACTCCAGACTCAGCACTGTGCCACCAGGGCATGCTACATTTAAGGCATTGAGTTCCTTGATGGAAAAGAAACAAAATTAAATAAGGCAGATAATCTCTTCTGACCCTTTGGATTACAATCCAAGTAAAGGATTTATAAATATATGTCCTCAAAGAACTTGCAAACCAATGGAAGAGATGATACATCTACAGATAGTAATTCAAATGAGAAGGTTCTAAAGCGCAAGGTCGGGTTCTGAGTTCTGAGGAGGAAGAGATCACAGCTCTCAGGGGAGTGGTAGAAGGCTTCATGGAGGCCTTTGAGTCACGCTGTGAAGGGTGCCTGGGATTTCAACAAGTAGAAGTGACAGGGAGGGCATTCCAGGGAAAAGGATAGCATGAAGAATGGGGCAGGGAATGCTATCTCTCCCATTAGATTATAAGCTCCTTGAGGGCAGGAACTTTCTTTTACCTCTTTTTATATACCCAGTGGCTGGCACATAGTAGGTATTTAGTAAATGTTTATTGCTTGATTGATCAGTACAGGTACAGGAAATGCTCATTATCTCATTATTCCCACTGTGGCTTTTTTCCTCAGGACAGGTAGAGATTCCTTTCAGACACTTTTGCAGATGATCCTGGTAATATAGAGAACAAAAAACATATGAACTTGGCAAGTTTCTAGAGGAGCTTAAAGTGGTAGTCACCTTTGGTATCTTCAGGATGAAGCCATATGCTGAAATAGGGTCCAGAATCAGGAAAATGTTAGAACCACTCTTCTCTGCCTTAGTCTCCCAGTCTCATTTCTCTCTCTACTGAGTGAACTGATTATTAAATAATTAATTTTTGATATTGAGGACACACAGGATTTAATCTTTCTGAAACCTCATTCTCTACTAGCCCAATCTAGCATCTGAAAGATATTGCTGATATTGAAATTGGATCGATTTTCTCCTCAATCTTGTTCAGACCCCACCCAGGTTGGGAAGCCCATTGTTTTACACAGCCAGGTCTAGAAAAATGTGAATTCTCCCTTTTGTCAGACAGGGTGATACGATTATAGGTAAGTCTCTTTGACCAAGACTCAGTGATAAGAGTTATGTTGCCCAGATCCTCATTAGAATAGGTCTACCTGTCATTATAATATTCATTCTCTCATTAATTGTTAACCAATCAGAGTTGATTTCCACCTCAGTAACACCCACTCTTCCAAGGGCACATAAGAGTTGAGTGGGTTCCATGATTTGTCTTTGGTCTAAGAGAGATGGCCATCCTTTCATCAATAATACGATAGAATTAATTAATTACCCAGAAACTCTGTCTCTCAGACTATTTATATATCACACTATTTTAGTCCATCCTTAACTCAGCTTTCAAATTGATTTTCCTAAAGTCGTGTCATTCCTACCAACTCACACCCATTCAATAAGCTTTAGTGGCTACCTTTTACCTCTGGGACCCAAAAAAATTTTTTTGTTTGATTTTTAAAGTCCTTCATAACCTGACCCCGCTTTCCACTAACACTGTCCTGCTTTCTCTTCTTTGCCCACAGCAGTTCTCCCAGTTCCAGGCATTTTCATTGACTTTCCCATGTCTGGAATTCTCACTCTCCTCATCTCTGTCTCTTGGTTTCCTTGCTTCCTTCAAGTCTCAGCTAAAATCCCACCTTTCCCAGTCCTCTGAGATCTTAGTGCTTTCTCCCTAAGATTATCTTCATTTTATCCTGTATTTATCTTTTTTTTATATGGTTGTTTGCATGTTGCCTCCCCTGTTAGGCTGTGAGCTCCTTGAGAATATGGCTACTTTTTGTCTCTCCTTCTACCCCTTGCACTTAGAATACTGCCTGGCACATAGTAGGTGCTTTATAAATGTTTGTTGACTGACTGACAACTGGAGTATTGCCTTCACTTCTGGAAGTTATATGGTAGGAAGGGCATGGATAATCTAGGAAGTGCTCCAAAGAGGGTAACTAAGATGGTAATGAGGCAGCTAGGTGGCACAGATAGTAGCTGTGTGACCCTGGCTGAATCACTTAACCCTGTTTGCCTCAATTCCCTCAACTGTAAAATGAGTTGGAGAAGGAAATAGCAAACCAATCCAATATCTTTTCCAAGAAAACCCCATATAGGGACATGAAGAATTAGACATGACTGAAATGACTGAACAACAACCAAAGGGTTTTGGGAATCAGGAGTGTTTAGCTTATGAAAGTGAAAACTCAAGAAGGAGAAATATTTTAAAAACTGTCATGTGGAAGAGGAACTGGATTTCTTGAGTTTGGCTCCAGAAGAATAAACTAAAATGAAAGAGTAAAAGTTCTAAAGAGGAAAACTTAGGCTTAAGATAAGAAAAAAGTATTCTCTGAGATTCATTTAAAAGTGGAATATTATGCTTTTGTAAATAGTGAGATTCCCTGTTAAGAGAGGTCTCTAAGCAAAGGCTTGTTCATGGTCAAGCATGTAACAGAGAGGATTTTTATTCAGACCCAAAGTAGACCAGATGGTCTTGTGTCCCTTCCAGCTCCAAGATTTTGACATTCCATGAGATTTCTTATAGTGGATTATCACTGGAGCCCCCATCCCACCCCTAACACCCCTGGAGCTAATTTTGACTGAGCCAGTGAGGTACAGAGTTTGGGTCTCCTAGTAACCACTTCTTCCAGTCCTATAGGTGGGATCCTATGTAAATGGTCCTGAATGAAAATGGTACCCATTAATCATTTACATCAGAAATGTCAAGCTCCCTACCTCATTTATCCTGCAAAACTCCTAAACCAAACCATATTAAAATGCAATTGGAAAATGTTTAACAAAATAAATAAAAATATAGTACAGCTTATTTGTTAATTTGTGGTTTTCTTAGTATGAGACCTATAGAGATCTATTTCTATTTGAGTTTAACACCTTTGATTTACATTGCTATCAAAGGGATATCGTGTTTTCTAGGGATCCCCTTATGTTGAATTACACCCAGATCTAATACTTTGTTCATTTTCTCTAAGTCCATTAATCACCAAGAGGATTCAGAGACTCAGAAGATTAAGAGCCATTAGCCAAAAGAGATGGTCAGGAGGCTAAATCTCTAGATGAGAGCATTAGAACAGAGATAGATCTACTAATATGAGCCCTGTCTTGCCCCTTTCTTATGATTTCCCCAGCCCTCATGTGAGGCAGCTGACCTAGTAGTAGTATGTCTGCCCATAGAACACTGCCACCTGTCACTTTTGAAAAGGGTAAAGTAGAACAAGACCTCATCTAAATGCAGGAACTTCTTGGATCATTAATGGGTCAGGTGGGAGGGAATATAAGAATTAGGGGATAAGGAATGAGTAGTAAAGGTCTTCTAGGAGGGATTAAAAAGCCTGCTGTCTATAGAGAGAGTCCATTTAATTAGGAGAGGCAGAGATATGACCTTATTCCCTTTCAAGTTCATCCTTAATGGAGTCCATAAGCCACTCAAGGACTTATTAGTTCATTAAAGAAATGCCATTTCAAGCTAATCATGAACTCTATCTAAAAAACACAGAAGTCATCAAAAGTTATTTTGATTACTTTTGATTTGATTATATTTGATTTGGTAACTATTATTAGTTAGTTATTCCCTAACTAAGATCCTAGATCTGTTAACAATCATGACCTGACTTGGGTGTCCAAAGATCCCTCTGAGTCTAGAGTAAAACTCACCCATCGAAGAGCTCTCTTCCATCATCAACAGATTCACTCTAGGGTGAGCCTAGGTAAATGGGAAACTACCAAGGCAATATTGGTTTGGTGGCTGAGCAGTTTGGTGGAGATGGAATTAGAGCATAATTCGATCTGGACTAGGAAAGCAGACAGCTCATCTACTTGGCCAGGAAATCTCTCTGGTAGTCAGAAGTGTCTGGCCTGATGCCAGAAAATACATCCTATTTTCATCTGGAGCCAATCTTTTTCTCCCTGGGCCAATTGAGCCTGGAACTCCATGGCTTCCATTAGGAGTTGCTAAGCTAGGACTGGAGTCCTACATCTCATAACTAGAGAGCCCTGGGAAGGCAATTAATCCCATGCCCTCTATTGTAAGTTGTTTAGCAGGGGACATCGTGAGGACTGTAGTCCGTGAGAGACACAAAAGCTATTGCAAACATGCTAGGCCAGGTCTCTTGCTGGCCACCAAAGGGCAACTTGGCAGGCACCAACCATTCACATGAGAGAAGGGTAATGATGGAGGCCAAGTCACACCAAGGAGATGGATCCCGAAGGGAATGACTGAATAGAGGTTTTCCAACAAGGGAGATCCAGGAATCAATATGGGGGAACTGAAGCCAAAGAGGAATCAGCAACAACTGAGAATTTGGAGGCAGGAACTATCACATCTAATAGACTGCATTTTCAGACCCAGGGTTTGGTGACCTGAGGTTACTCTTCTGCACAAGCAGCGCTCTCCACCCATCTGTGCCTCTGCAAATCTGTACCTGGCTAATGATGGGCCCCAGACAGGTGTGAATAGTTCTTATACAAGAGAAAAGAAGTAATTCATCAATGAAGAAAAGAAGAAAAAGATTCTCAGGAAATAGAGGTGAACTGGAAAAAGTGTCAAGTAAAACCAATGAAACAAATGGAAAGGGAGACAAAACAAAAACAAATCTCTAAGCCACAGGACCTATATAATATATTTGGAGCTCTTTCTATACAATCATAAAATGTTAGAACTGGCAGCAACCCTAGAGATTTTCTAATCCAATATTCTCATTTTAAAGGCAAGTAAAGTGATACTCACATAAAGGGATGTTAATTGCCAAAGTCCCACGGCCAGCTAATAACAGAAGTGGTATTAGAAAACAGGTTTTCAAAAACTCAATATAGTCCTTTTCCCACAATGAGAATAAATCCAGGCCTTATGAAGAAAGATTTCATGTTCCAAAGAATTATACAGAAGGTTCAAAAATACCAGTAGCTGCTAGGAAATCTGTTGTTTCCACTTCCAGGAAAAGGGCCTATGTCATAGTGATTAGGAAATCATTTCTGAGAGAAGTAGAGAAGGGCATGTGGAAAGCAGATGTGATTATTTGAGAAATATGCTATCTTCCTGGATTATTTATCTGAAATGTGGCTAAGAGACTAACCAGATGGATCATCTCCAGAAATGTTGCCCTCCTCTGTTGACTCATATGAGAATGAAAGAGATGGCTTGAAGGAATCAGGATTGCATACACAGTGGTTCAAGTCCTGGGACCTTGGAAAAGAAAAAAGAATATGTGGAAGTAAATCCTGGACATATAGAGGGTGCCAAAGAACCAGATTTGGTTTTAATCTTGAGATCACAGAATGGAATTTTTATTATTAATCACCTCAGTCAGTTCAGAAGCATGTATTAAGTTTATATGCCAGTCTTTATGCTGAGTGTTGGGGAGCACAAAGACAGACAGAAAGATGGTCCCTTTCCTTAAGGAAAGGTGCTTTCCTTAAGGAGCTTACTTTCTAATGGAGGAAGGAACCTGAAAAGGGAAAGGAGAAGGGGAAGGGGAAAAGGTACCATCATTCTGGAGACATATTGGAAGAGTCTGGACTGAAGCCTGGTGAGAAATGAAGGGAAGACTGGCCTGGGTGCCTTTTTTAAATGGAGGTTCTGGGAGAAGACATTCAGAGGGAGGGCTACAAGGGCTGAGGGTACTTCTGAGCAAAATTTGTACTCAGGTCTTTTTGACTGCACTATACCACCTTTTTGGTTGTTGTTATTCAGTTGTTTTCAGTCATGTCAGATTCTTCATGGCCGCCTTTGGGGTTTTCTTGACAAAGATACTGGAGTGGTTTGTCATTTCCTTCTCCAGCTCATTTTACAGATGAGGAAACTGACGCAAATAGGGTTAAGTGACTAGCCCAAGGGCATACAGCTAATAAGTGTCTGAGGTCAGATTTGAACTCAGGAAAATGAGTTTTCCTGACCCCAGGCCCAGTACTCTATATACTGTGTCATCTAGCTGCCCTATACCACCTAACTGCCTCTAGATGAAAAGAAAGCAGCATGGTAGATTTGGGGGTGGCAGGTAGGGAGCAAGGAACATAAAGGAAGATTTCTATATAGGAGATAGCATCCAAATTGAGGCTTGAAGGAATGGGATTTCAACAGTCAGAGATATAGAGTTCATTCCAGGACTGAGAGATAACTAGTATAAATTCAAGAGAGGAGAAGAAAAAATAGGGAACGAGATTAGGTGAGTATTATAGTTTGACTGGAACATAAATTATATGAAAAGGAGAAGTATGAAATAAGATTGGACAGGTAAGGTGGAGTCAGATTGTGGAAAGTCCAACAGTACGTGGAGTTCACATTTTATTCAACAGACAATGAGGACTGACTCGAGGGTCAATTAGGATGAGACCTGCCCATGAAAGAAGCCTGGAAATCATGTTGTTCTTACTCAGAGCAAGAAGAAAGAGCTAAACTCACTACTTAGCAGACAACACAAGTGATGTTGTTGATGATAAAATATTCCATCAGAGGTTAAGTGGTTTTCTATCTAGTAACACCTATCTAGTAAATGTCAAGGTCCAGATTTCAACTCAGATCTTCCTGATTCCAGACTCAGGGCTCTATCTACTGTGCCACCTGGCTGCTCTACCTATGGATAATTTACCAAATGACCATGGGGTATAAGGGAAATCAAACTATTTAAAATTATCTTCCTAGTCAGTAAATAGGTAGCTCTAAATTTCCTAAGTCTATCTAAGTCACTTTTTCCAAAGTTGCATCACATGGCCCAGGCTGATACTTTTATGGCCCCAGTCATGAGCTAATCAGGACCCAAGAGCTGTCCCGTGGACTCCTAATCCCATTCTGGGATTGAATCCCTCCTTACCCTAAAAGGCTACATGTAGATCAGTTTTGGCTCCAGCCACCTTCTGAATCCCAGAATTTATCTCATTTACCAGTTTTTTATGTAAGAAAACTCTCAGACAATGAGTAATACATTCTGACACCTAGCTGTTCTCTAGGTCCACATTTACCTTGAGATCAGTACATGAACTAAAAAGGAGACAATTCACGGATTAGTCCTGGATTTTTTGCCCCCCAGAGTTTACTACAATGGGCATGGTCAAGAAGAACAGACTTCCAAACTTCATTATTCATGATGTTTAGGACCCGTACAACATCTTTCATTAAAAGATATCTGCTAATCTCCACTTTCTAGAAGGCTGTCAAAGCATGGAATGGCAGCATCTTAAATCTAGGACTGAGTATAGGAAAGGTTTAAAAAGGGATCATGCTGAAGGGCAGAGGCAGAGAGAACACAGCCAGACTTGTGCTTGAAATGAGAAGAAGGAAAAGAGGGAACGTAAGTCAGTCAGTTAACAAACATTTATGAGCACCTACCATGCCCAAACATTCTACTAAGTGTTGGGTGAGTCTGAAATGCTGCATTCAAACCCAGAAATTCTGGTAGACTCCTTATGACCCTCAAACCAGTAAGGCAAATGTATGTACCTGAGAGGTGTCAGTGTATCTTCATGCCAGCTACCAAAACCTAGCCAAGAAGAAATGCAGAACAGATAACTCTCCCAGCCTAGTAATACAGGAGAGAACTAGAGTTAGAAAAATTCTGATAGGGAAGGAGCCATTTCTAGAGGACAGATTGAGTTCCAAAGAGAAGAGACTATGTTTTTTATGTAGTCTCTTTGGGGAAACACATGGCTCTAGTAAGCTAGAAGCAGCTGGTCCCAAAGGATGAATTCTTGAAAAATGCCAAGCTCCAGGACCCTGTAGAAGAGCTCCTAGACTAAATAGAAGCCAAAACTGATAAGTAAGATGGTCCAGAGACATAATGTAGTAGACCAAATCCAGACCCAACCCTTCATTTGAACTGCAAGTTACATGGACTGTGCATAGTCAGGAAGGGGAGTTTGACTCTCTAACAAAATATGGTGTTTTCTTCTTTCAACTGAACCTCAATTTCAGGGTAGCACTATAAGTGTAAAGAACAAAGGAAGTCTGAGGGGAATGGAGGAGGGGATACCCATTAGAGAAGAAAAGAGACTTGAATTGGTTTTTAATGGATTCAGTTGTTATAAATCCTTTGTGTTTTTCATTTTGTCATTGTTAGGCTAAATAAAGCCTGACCTATATTCTATTGTTTGCTAACATGAGTGCTTGCATGAGATCCTTTTAACTTTCCTATAAAAATCCAAAGATGAGCCAAATTCTGGTGTTCTCTGAGGAAACCCAGAGTGAAGACATGTCAAAATAAAAAGATATCTATTGAAAAGTCCCCAAAATTGAACACAATCTTTGTAACCAAGAGCCATAGTTCTAAGCTACACATTACATTACCAGTAATAGAAACACAGAAGCTTAGATTTGGAAGGGACTTCAGAAGTTATCTAGTCCAAACCCTACAAAAATAACGAATTCCCTCTATAAAATACTCCACCAGTATATATTTAAATTCCTCTTGTTTTGGGAATTCATCTCACAGGGCAGCTATCATTATGACAGTTCTAATTGTTAAGATACTTTTCTATATGATGAGCTGTCATTCCACTCATTGATCTGAACACTATTATTTCATTTGATCTTCATAACAATCATGAGACTCAGGCACTATCCCTACTTTACAGATGAAGAATTGGAAGCCCGGAGAGGCTGGGACTTGATCAGGATCATATTAAGTGTGACCAGACATTAAGATGTCTGAGGAGAGAGTTGAACTCATGTCTTCTCAACTGGAATCAGCCTTCTATCCACTGCACCACTTAGCTGTCTACTGCGAATTGTCTGCTCCTATTAGAATATAAGATCCTTGATGGCTTTGCTTTTTGTTTCTGTATCCCTATCATTTAGCACAGTGCTTGGCACATAAATAAGCACTAATAAATGCTTTATCATTCATTTAATCACTTAGTCACTGGCCTGGACATATTCCAATATGTCTGAGTTCCATCAGGAATACGTGACCCAGAATTAAACACTATACATCCCAGGTCTAGTTTGAACAATCGGCCAATCCAAATCTCTTTTCTTCTCTAATGAGCATCTCCCACCCTTAGACTTCCACTGTTTTTTACACTTATAGTGCTACCCTGGAGTGGAGGCTCATCTGAAAGAAGGAATCATCATACTTTGTTAAAGAATCAAACTCCCCTCCCTGACCATGCACAGTCCATATAATTAATTTACTCTAAAGCTTATCACCTCCCTCACCCTGGACACTCTATTTCTATTATTAAAACCTGCAATACCTCCCTCAATCTTACCACCCATCCAGGTCTTCACCATCTTTGAAAGTAGGATATGCCTCCCTGTTTCTTTGAAGCTCTCCTAGACAGTCCTAGCACATGAGGATTTCACTCTCTTCCAAATTCATATCACTTACTGTGGGTACTATTCATTCGGCAACTGGTCATGTACCAAGAGATATGACATCTCTTGATCATTCATTTAATCTTATATTGTGGCTTAATTTTTCATATATGTATGTCATAACTCCCCAATTAGATTGCAAACCCATAGAGGGAAATTATTGTGCCTTATACTAGAATTTCTTGCTTTATAGCTGTCTAATTTACATGCACCTATTACACGTGGATGGCTACTTAAAAACTGTCATTTATTATGATTACCTATACCCCAATTAGATAGCCAGAGGAATTCTTCTCCTTTCCCAGCACCTGCCACTTAACATCTACATCCTGTCTTCCCTTCCTCTCTGAAGGACATCCTCTTCTTCTGACTGCCTCATTGCCTATGAACCCACCCACCCCCAGCCCTGGGGACAAGTTTACAATAGCAACATTGACCACAGTTGGGAGGAAAGAAAAGCAAGGGAGAGGATAAAACCTTTGAGGATACTCCTCTTTTCCCCTCATTACTATTACCTTAGTGATATTTTCATCCCAATATCCCCAGTTGATTTTCTCACTCCCCCTCCAGAGACTCAATGAGCACCTAAAAAGTAAAGTCATACTAAAAAGGGAGGAGTCTTTCTTTACCTTTGGAGTATCCAAAACCCCGCTATTGTCACTTACGTGGGACTTTGTCTTTTCCTAATGATCACAAGTCAAATAAGAGATAATGGAAGCAGGGAGAGAGAATATTGCATGAGAAGAAACATTTTCATTGTCAGAATCAATAAAATAAAATGTAGAAAAGTTCTAAAGGGAGACTATATGAGACTATATTATGTGCCTCAGTGTACCAAATAAGGTGAGACACACTAGGCTCCCACCCCTGGTTCTCAAAACCTTCCAGTGTTCACTCAGTTAGATTCCTTGACATGGAAGCCACCATCAGTAGCTTGCAACAAGGAGAATTTCCACTCCACCCCCAAATTCTACTATCCAGAATTGAGGTGAAAATGAGAAAGAGAAATCTCTGATCCTGCCACCAAGACTCTAGTAGGAGACGCATATGTTCCTAGCATACTAAAACTCTCACTGATATTTTCCACAGAAATTTTATCTCATAGGTAAAATAAATCTTACTTCATTGGAATATATAACGTTCTTAGGGCTGCACTATAGATCAGGTATATAACTAGTTAACTCAGGTTTTGAGGGTTGGTCTGGAAACCAAGTCTTTATGAATAACATGGTTTCTATGGGAAAATAGATTCTGAATTTCAAACAACTAATTTAATGAACAAATTCCTTTTACAACATACTTAACAAAAGGTCACCCAGCCTCTGCTTCAAGACCATGGATAAGACAGCTCATTCTGCTTGTGTATAATTCTAATTGTTTCAAAGTTTTTCATTACTTTTGAGCTAAAAGTTACCTCTTTGCAGCTTCCACAAATTGTTCCTAGTCCTGTCCTCTAGAATCAAAAAGAACAGATCTAACTCCTCTTCCACGTGATATCTTTTTAAAAAAACTTAAAGAAAGTTATCATATCCACCATCCACCCCAGGCCCCTAACAAGACTTCTGGCTAACATCCCCAGTTACCTCAACTGATCTTCACATGGTATGATCTTAAAACCAATCACCATTCTGGTTGCCTACCTTTGAATGTTCTGATTATCAGTATCTTTATACTAGAATTCCGTGCTTTATACCTGCCCAATTTACATGCAACTTATTACATGTGGATGGCTACCTAAAAATATCAATGTCCTTCTACAATGTAGGCCACCACAAACTACAGATGTGGGAAGAATACAGCAATCCTATGACTTCCCTATTCATGTACTATGTATGACTCTATTAATGCAATCTAAAATCTCATTAGATTTCTTGTCAGTCTTATCATACTACTGACTCATGTCGAGCATATAGTCCACTAAGACCTCCAGATCTTTTTATCTAACAAACTTCTGTTTAGTTGTATCTCCCATCTGTGAAGATGATAATTTTAAGTCGTGTCAGATTTTACATTTACTTTATCGAGTTATAGCTTTCTAGATTGGGCCCAATGTTCTAGCCTAGGGCTCTTTATCAGAGAGGGCTTTTCTTAATGGGATGAGGTAGTTAAGAGACGGTTAGCTTAGAAGATCATCAACTTCCCAATAGAAACCGGCCTGGAAAGAACATGATGAAGGCACATTTTAGCAGGGAGAATGAATCATGACAAGCTACAAGTGAGACCACACTGAAAGTGTAGTAATGGTGATGTCCAATCCCCCACCACTCATGCAGCAAGTGGCCTTGTCAGGGACCTGATTTAGCAACAATAAAGGAGGAGAAATACTGGACACACAGAGCTCTTTGATTTAAATTAACCAGTAGGTTCAAAGTTAAAAACAACACCTTTTTCCCCCTGGAGAGACAACTTCCAGTCCAATCTCACAGCAACAACAATAAAAATCAATCCCCTCTGTTTTCCAATTCCCCTGGGTGGTAGAATACATACATCTCTAACTGAGTCTACGCTGGCCAACCAAAGACATTTTTTCTGCGGGCATTTGGGCATTTAAGAGCCGCCGGGCAGCTGATTAAATCCAGGCATGGCTCTGACCAGAGAACGAACAAACTCCTCCGGCCATTCTCCCTCTGTTGTACTCCCAAGCTGCCACATAGCCTGTAGTGGCAACTCGGGCATCTGCGTCACAGGGGCACAGGGCTCACACAATCGAGTTACAGCCAGTACCGCTTGCTGCAGCCAGGAGCATTTCTGAGAAGCGTTGGCTCACTGAATTCACTCCTTAACTAATCACCACCTGTCACGACCTTAAAGGGGGTGGGGGGGGAGAAAAGGGAAAGAAGAGGAAACTTTCTGGAACTGATCCAGAAAGAGTAAAACCTTCAGCTAAAGAGGCAGGGTGATCAATCCTTCAGAGTAATATGGATGAAGGGCAGCATGACCCTGTGGTCTTAGCACAGCCTGCAGAAGGACTGTTGGATTCTAGCCCCAGCTCTGCCTCACATCAAGTAGTATGGGATCTGGGTTCACAGTCCAACCAAAGGTCTGAAATGGCACATCACCCTGGATCTTCAGAGCCCCCTCCCATTAGTTAGTGAGAGTGGTCAGAAGGCTGAGAAGCCCTACACGTCTCTATTTGTTAATATTCAAAGAGCAAGGAACATGGAAGGAACAATTTATTTGGGTGGCTGTTGCACCCTGGGGCAGTCCCTGCCTTAATTGTCTTTAATCTGGGATTCATTCCTTGTACTTGGCCAGTTTTATATGTCAGCCTCCTCTAGTTATCTATCCCTGCTTTGCTACTGTTTCTGGAAGGTTTGAGAAGCAAATACTGGAAGGCTCAGGTTCCCTGGAGTTAAACAGAAAAGATTTCAGTCCTTTGAAAAATGGGTTAGCCTCTCAGGATCTAAACTGATCCCTGACTTCATGTGACTAGAAGCCCTTTGAGTACACTGGACTAGAAGCCCACTGGAGTGAGAAGCAGGAAATCTTGTTCCTCTAGGACCCAGAATCTGAGGTAGAAAGAACTAGAGTCAGCAGGGTACAGCAGAATGGGCACTGACTTCGGCATCAGAAGACTTGGATTCAGGTCCTGCCTGTGTCATTTACTACCTCTGTGCCTTTGGCCTTTGGTTTCTTCAATTTTAAAATGAAAGAGTTAGACTAGGTAATTTTAAAACATCCCTTCCAGCCCTAGATCCATCATCCTGTGGTCTTATCTCTGTCTCCTTTCTGGTTAAAATCAGTTGCATTACCAGAATAAGTCAGGTTAGGCCTCTGGGCTTCGATCTCCTCATCCACAAAATTAAGGGCTTGGAATTTGGAAGTATATTCCAAAAGTTACTAGACCATCCATATCCTTTGACCCATCTAGACCACTACTGAGCCTCAAGCCCAAAAGAATCAAAGAAAAAGGAAGAGGGCCCATATGTAGAAAAATATTAATAGCCACTCTTTTGTGGGATTAAAAAATTGGAAATGAAGGGACTGTTCCATTAACAAATGACTAAACAAATTATGATAAATGAATGGAATGGAATATTTTTTGTGCATAAGAAATTATGAAACGGATAGTGTCAGAGGAAACTGGCAAGATGTCTAGGAGTTGAGGCATGGTAAAGGGAAAAGAACTAGGAGAACAATTTTATATAACAACAACTTTGTAGAAAAATAAGTGTGAAAGACTTTAGAACTCTGTTCCGTGCAATGGTAAAATGTGAATCGAGAACCCTGAAGGTGAGACATTCCACTCACCTTCTGGAAGAGAAGAGATGAACTTATAGAGAGACACATTTTCAGGCATGACCAATGTGGGAATTTGTTTGCTAGTAGAGAAGGGGAATCTGTGGCTTGAGGACACATGTGGCCCTCTAGGTCCTCAAGTGCAGTTCTTTGTAACTTGGACTCAAAGGGTCGCACTTGAGGACCTAGAGGGCCACAAGTGGCCTCGAGACCATAGGTTCCCCACTCCTGTTTGTATGTTTATGATCAGGATATTGCTTTGGGGGTTTTTGTTTGGTTCTTTCTTGAGGAGAGGGGTCCATTAGGGGTTATTGGGAGGGACAAATTATAAATTAATGTAATTTTTTAAATATTTTTATCTAAAGTTTGGAGTTCCAAATTCTATGTCTCTCTCCTTCCTCTTCCCCCTCTCTCCTTCCTGAGATGGTAAGCAGTCAGATATAGGTTATACATGGGCAATTATGGAAAACTGTATGTAATTTTTTTTAATGAAGGGATTGGATTACATGATATCTTAAGCTATAACATTCTATGATTCTGCAATTCCAACTGCAGACTTTGTCCAGAAGGAGCTCATAAAGTTACCTTGTAGCTGTTAGAACAAATCACATAGAGAAGCTATCAAAACATGTATTTAACCATACTGCCAGAAACTAAAAGAAAGCAAGGCAGGAAATAAATCAGATAGGGAACCTCTAAGCAATGTCATATTTCCTGTCTTGTTATTCCCTTTAGGTGTGGGACTTTTTTGGGAGGGGAAGAGGAGTACAGAGATGTATGGAGGGAAATTTGGACCAAAAACATTACTCCTATCCATGACAGCCCTAACAAGTGATCATCCTTTCTCAACTTGATGATCTCCAGTGATAGAAAGACCTAAGGCAGCTCATTCCATTGTTGGACAACTGTAAACACCATGGAGTTTTCCCTTGGCATTGAGCTGAAACCTGTCTGCTTCTAATTACCATGCAATGGTCCTCAATCTTTTCTCCAGGACCAAACAAAGTAAGTCTAATCCTCTTACACATAACCACCATTCAAACACTTCAATACTTCTCCAGATTAGATTCCCAACTCTTCCAGCATACTCTCAGGTGACCTGGATTCAGGCCTCTCACCATCCATCCATCCATCCATCCATCCATCATGCTTGTCCTAAGTTCCAGTTGCTTATTGAACCCCCTCTCTACAAGATTGCAACCAAGAGCATTTATTTTGTTACCTAATTATATTTTTTAAAAACTACTTTTTTAGTAGTGGTTGAAACCAGAAGTTGAGAAGGTAGAGAACCATAGAATCTTTCCCATAGAAAAGGCATTCAGAGGACATCTACACTATGGTATAGGGGGGTGGCCAAGGGAATTACATTTACAAAATAGGTAAGTGGTCATTCAAACCCTAGTGATGTCTCCTCTCCTCCTAGGGCACTCCATTCTACCTTGGGGAAGCTCCAATTATTAGGAAGTTTTCTCTTACATCACACCTAAAAATTTTTTTCCCATTGCTTTGAGTTTTGCTGTCTGGGGCCAAGAAGAAAAAGTTCAATCCTTCTCCATATTCCCCTCCTAGCTGTACTTCTGACTTCTTGGAGTTCAGCATCATGTCTCAGTGACAACCTGCTCAGCACCTGAGGCCTCCTCACCCTGGCATATCCCTCCACCACAGCAGCCCTCTTCTACCATGGATGAGTTCCTCCCAGTACCTCCATGTCACCAACCTTCATTCCCCACCCACTTGTTCTTTGGACTATCCGGATTTCAACACCATGACCCTCCTCCCTGCTGCCTCCATATCACACCCGCTGGCCCCCATTTTTCAACTCCCTTCTGTTTATTGTCTCCTTCCAGTATCCAATGAAGATTGGTGCTGTGGAAAGAGTGTTAATTTGGAGTCAGGGTTCTGACTGAACAAAATATTTAACCTTTTTGTGCTTCAGTTTCCTCAGTCATCAAAGAAGGAGAATGAACCAGACAACCTCAAAGCTCTCATCCAATTCTAAATCTATAGTCCTATGTCCTACAGTCAGAACTGTAACTTTCAGTTATATAGAACTTTGTGGTTACAAAACATGCATCCATTATCCAATTTGATCCTCATTATAGATGTGGGAGTTAGTCAGGTGATGCAAATATTATCCCCCAGTAGAAAATAAGCAGGGAATGCTTGGTTGTTTGTCTTTGTATGCCCAGCCCCTATACACATAGGAAGTGCTTGATAAATGCTTGTTGAATGACATTATACCCATTTTATGAAAAAGAAAACTGAGGCCTAGGAAAGTGAAGGAACTTGCCCAAGAACAAAGCAATAATAAGTGGTGGAATCAGAGGCAGGACCCAGTCGTCCTGATTCCTTCACCTCAGTTTTTGACACCGGACTTCTGCTTAAAGTCAGCCCAGGACCATTCACCACTTATAAAAGATAGGGACCTCTTAAGGTCCTTACTAAGGCCTTTCAAGTTCTCTTCCTTTTTCGTGATTCTGTTATTCTATAAATCTAAAACTTTGATGATGCAAAGAATGCTTTTTCAGTAGGGTTTCATTGAAATTATGTAATAGAAGAAAAAACTGCCTTCAAAAAAGCAATCTTTGAGACATGGAGCAAGTCACTTCATATTCCTAGGTCTCAGTTTCTTCATATGTAAAATAATGGATTGGACTAAATTAGGGATTCTTAGCCTTTTTTTGGTCATCGACCCGTTTGGTAGTATGGTGAATGCAATGGACCTGTTCTTAGGATAATGTTTTTAAATGCATAAAATAAAATATATAGGATTACAAAGAAAACTAATCATACTAAAGTAAAAATATAACAAGTTCACAGGCCTCCTGTGAATCCATCCATGGGACCCTAAGGGATCAAATAGATCCTTAGGTTAAGAAGCCCTGGGCCAGATGGCCTCCAAGGTCCCTTCCAATTCTGACATTCCATGAGTCTATGAATGTACATATATTATATTTATGTAATTCATTTAATGTATGCATTTTTTAAAATGGTGAATGATCCTGTGCTTACTTTAAACAATGGATTGTATAATATCACCCAGTAAAGTATGAATTAGAATGGGAAAAGCACTGGATTTGGAGTTAGAGTAGATGAGTTTACGGACAGCTAGGTAGTTCAGTGGATAGAGTACTCAGCCTGGAGTCAGGAAGACTCATCTTCATGAGTTCAAATCTGGTCTCAAATACTTACAAGCTGTGTAACCCTGGGCAAGTCACTTAATCCTCTTTGCCTCTATTTCTTCATCTGAAAAATGAGTGGGAGAAGCACATGATAAGCCACTCTAGTATCCTTGCCAATAAAAGTCCAAATGGGGTCATGTAGAGTTGGACACAACTGAAACACAACAAAATGAGCTTGAATCCCAGCTCTGCTAATTAGTAACTGAAGGACCTTGGGCAAGTCACTTACCCTCTCTTGGTTTTATTTTCCTCTTCTGTAAAACAACAGAGTTGCAACAAATCACCTCTACAATCCCCTCTAGTTCTAAATTCATAATCCTACATTAACTGAACGCCATCCCGCTGCCCCAGAGCTCTGGATGAAAACACATTTTTAGAGGAGCCTTAGACCAAAGAGACACCCTAAGCCAAGGAGCCAGGTATTTTTGTTGTAGCAAATCACCTCCCTTTTTGGAAGGCAATTGGAGGATTAAATTCCAATTTACAACAGGCAGCAGCCTCCCCAGTCTGGCACTTAGGGCATCTCTTCCACTGCTGTTTATTTCAGTAATCCCATTTATTGTAAACATCAGATGGTTGGCATTGGGCTTTGGAAAACAGCTCTCTGCACAAGCAGCACTCAGATACTTTAAATACTGCAGGGAGTGACACATAAGGGACGCATTTCCAGCCCAGTCTCCCCCTGGCATGTGGGGAAGGCAGAAATTTGGAGTGGGATGCCACCCTGATTGGGGGGTATTTCCTTTAATTCTCCTTCATTGCCATAGCCAAAAGCTGCCCCATCATAAAAAAAGGAAATGGGGCTTGAAAATGTTGCCCCAGATATTCACACAGTCAATAATCTTCACATGTTTTTTAATTTTACAAAGTGACAGAAAAAATTCCTTTGTCTTGCATTTTTGATAGTCACATTAAAAGAGGAAAAAATCAGAAACTCTGAAAGAGATGCCATAATATAATGCATAGAGCACTTGCAGATTTGGAGTCTGGAAGACTTGGATTTAAATCCTGCCTCAGGCGCTTACTAGCTATGTGACCTTGGGTAAATCATTTACTCTCACTGAGGCTTAGTTTCATCTTCTGTAAAATGGAGTTATAATTATAACACCAACCTAACAGGCTTGTTTCCAGAATCAAGTGAGATAATACAGATAAGGTTAGAGTGCTACACAGCTATGTATTTGTGATACAAATTCCCAGTTCAAAAAGAGAGACTAAATGATTTATCCTCCGTAGTTTAGAGGGTTTAGGTAGGCTTTCCTGGCTGTCTCAGAGCTATAGAATGCTGTACAGGTACCTTTAAGGTCATCTAGTCCAACCCCACCCACTCACCTACCCAGTTCACAGATCGGCAAAGCAATACACAGAGAAAAGAAACAACTTATCTGAGTTTTCGTTCAAGGTAAGGACAATGCCAGGGCTAATACTTCAGTTTTCTCTTTACACCAAATCCTAGTCCCGTTCAGTTTTTTAATTGTTTAACAGCACATCTTCTAAAGGATGAAGAAAAGAAAAGACTTAGAAGTCAAATTGATTCATTCTGCTGTTACCTTGTAACTCTAGGAGAAAAGGTCAGCAATATGTCCCTATTTAAACTGCTATGCTTCTCTGCAAATGACTAAGACATCAAGGATGGCATCCTTTACAAATTAGAGGAATAAGGAAATTACCTGTTGAATAAAGATAGGGTTCATAGCCAAATAAGAGATAGGTAGGGTCAGAGAAGGGTGAAATGGATATTAATGACATAAAAACAAAAAGTTTTGGAGCAGCTAGGTGGCACAGTGGAGAGAGCTCCAAGCCTGGAATCAGAAAGAACTCAGTTCAAATCCATCCTCAGACATTTACTAGCTCTGTGACCCTGGCCAAATCATTTAATCTTGTTTGCCTCAGTTTTCTCAACTGTAAAAGTAGCTGAAGAAGGAAGCAGCAACCCACTCTAGTATCATTTCCAAGAAAATCTCAAATGGGGTCACAAAGAGTTGAACAAGACTGAAAAATGACTAAACAATAAAAAGATTTTTGCACAAATAATGCCAATGCAATTAAAACGAGAAGAGAAACACATAAATGAGAAGTTGGGGAGAAACCTTTGCAGAAACTGGTAAAGTTTTATTTCTAAGATGTAAAGAGAATTGATTTAAATATACAACAATAAGAGCCATTCTCAATAGATAAATGATCAAAGGTTATGAATAGTCAGTTCTCAAAAGAAAAAAGGCAAGCTATCAACAACCATATTTTTTAAAATGTGCTAAACCACCAATAATTACAGAAATGCCAATTAAAACAATTCTGAAGGACCATTTCATACCCATTAGATTGGCTAAAATAACAAAAAAGAAAATGAAGAATGATGGTGGGGCTGTGGGAAAACAGGTACATTAATGTACTGTTGGTAGAGCTGTGAACTAGTCTAGCATTCTAGAAAGCAATTTGGAACAATACCCATAAAGTTGTTGAACTATGCATACCCTTTGATCTGATGATACTACTACCAGGTCTATACCCCAAAGAAATCAAAGAAAGAAGGAAAGGACTCACTGTATAAATTTGTTTATAGCAGCTCCTTATGGCATAGTGAGTGCCATGCCTGAAGTCACAAAGACCTGAGTTCAAATCCAGCCTCAGACACTAGCTGTGTGACCCTGGACAAGTCACTTAACCCTGTTTGTCTCATTTTTTAATCTGTAAAATGAACTGGAGAAAGAAATGGCAAACCATTTCAGGATCTTTGGCAAAAAAACCCAATATGGGATTATAAAGAGTTGGACATAATTGAAAGGACTGAACTACAATATCAGAAATCAATGAGATGCTCATCATTTGGATAATGCTAACAATTTATGATACAGGATATTATTTTGCTGTAAGAAATTATGAAAGAGATGGTCTCAGAGGAAACCTTTCTTGATGTGCCTTAATTCTAATGTCTTCTCTTTGTTCATTATTTCAGATTTATCCTGTATATAACTTGTTTGTACATAGTTTTACCTTTCTTTGTATCCCCACCATTTAGACTGCCACATAGTAAGCACTTTAAAATGATACCTAACTGAATTGTACATACTGGTGTAAAGTGAATTGAGCAGAACCAGAAAAACAATTTATATAATAATAACAATATTATAAAGACAATCAACCTTGAAAGGCTTAGAAACACTTATCATTACAATGCCCAACCATGATTCCAGAGGACTTAAGACAAAAAGTTACTCAAAAAGTTACTTTTCCTGACAGAGAAGAGATAGAGAAAAACTTGAGACATATTTTTTCTTCACATGGCCAATGCAGGAATTTATTTCACATGACTATAGGGATTTTGTTTTTCTTATATATTTAATTGGGGTTGGGGAGAGTGGAAAGGAAAGAAGGCAGACCTTCATTTGAAAAAAATACAATTTAATTTAAAAATAAAATGCTATGCTTCTCCAAAGGCCAGAGAGGTAAGCTGGCAAACAGGTTGGTTCTATAATTATGGTGAATTATAAGCCAGGCTAAAAATATGGAATGCTTCACACATTTGCATAGAAATAAAAGGTCAATAGCCCCTAGGATCTTTACCAAATAAGATTTTTGCTTAAGTTGCCTTCAGATTTCTCCTTTCCTTTGTGTAACTTGTACATAGAATCCTGCTGGCATCTCTCCCTCCCCCCCCCCCCCAAAAAAATCACATAGTCACAAAAGAGGGTCTGCTTAATATCATAGCTCAGCTGATGCCTACCACTTTAGCATCATTTTCGTGTATATACATGTCAGTTATTGTTATTATGATGGTGCTTTATGAGCATAAAGCACCTTAGCATGCATTATCTCACTTAATCCTCCCAAGGGAAATTGGGAGAATGCTCAAATGGCATTACTATTTTTCTAGAGAGTACAAAGATTATTAAGCCCATTTATATAGACTGAAACTGAATTACAACAGGTCGCACTCATTGTAAGTGAATAAAGGAACCATGACTCCAGTCCAGGTCTCCTAGGGCCAAGTCAACTACCCTTACCACTACACACATGCTACTTAGTGCCTAGTAAATGCCTTGCATCTGTGTATAAAAAATGAGACAAGAGACTCTTAAAGAAGACAAATTATTTGCCTAATGCTGTCTTGGCAAGCTAGGAAAGATAACTGATGCAGTGCAGCGGGAAAGATCATTTATGGGGAGACTTTTTTCTTTGCTAACCTAATTCTATCATGTTGATGAAGTCTGTGCAGGATGCTCACAGTGGAGAAGAGGTGGTAAGCTGAGATAGTGCTTGTATGGGTGAGGCAAAGATCAGAAATGGGCTAAGGTCCCTTGAGCTTAGCAAAGGGACAGATGAAGTTCAGGAGATCGGACAGATCATTCTAGATAGAGCTGAAATATTCTACTTTAATCAGACATAATGCAGAGGAGGGGAACAGGCAGCTGCATTTTGCAATACCTGGTGTTACTTGGCAGCAAATAGAGGGTCTCCTGTAAGGGTCCCTGAAGAATGTTCAAGTGTTTAAGATATTGCATTTTTAAAAAGAAAGATGCTGCATTAAATGTCAG
The DNA here is from genome assembly GCF_028372415.1 of Notamacropus eugenii. Classification (NCBI taxonomy): domain Eukaryota; kingdom Metazoa; phylum Chordata; class Mammalia; order Diprotodontia; family Macropodidae; genus Notamacropus; species Notamacropus eugenii. The sequence continues at coordinate 158,802,006 of NC_092875.1, read as the reverse complement.
TGCAACCAAGAGAGAAAAGGAATCAGCAGGTGCTGATTATGAATGATTTGGGAAAATGATATGATGGATTTAGCAGAATCAAAAGAGAGATTTCACAAAGGTCAAACGCCACTAATGCCCATAGCAGAAAAAATTGGCCTTGATTGAGCTACTAAAATTTGCTGACACCAGCTTCCTAGTGTGAAAAGCAATGATTGTAAAATTCAAATATAATTTCCTAAAGGCAGACATGAAATCATTAAATAACAATGACAAGCTAGGTGAATGACATTTTCTTAACCAAACAATTTTGGTACTGAAATAAAGTAATCTAAAGTCTCATTAGTGTGAGTATTCTCTCCACCAGTAAAGATGACAACCCTGCTGTGCCTTCAGACAACCAGTCTTAGTTAGACTTCTGGGTAAGATGTCAACTTGCAAAGTCATAGAGAAGCCAGTTATTTGATATAAACTATAGAAAATACCTGAAAATAGTCCCAGAAAGACCAGTGATGAAGAGAACAAGAACATAAGTTCCTTCATCCAGTTCAGAACTGCAAAACCAGATGACCAGAAGCAGGGATTGAGGCAGAGGGTGAAAACTAATACCAACAACTCCATTTGGATTAGCAGTGGCAACACCATCCAGACTACAAAAGGGATAGAACTATAGAAAATCTATCCAACTTGTCCAAAAGAACCAAAGGAGGCTGACTCAGTCACAAAATACTAAAACAGGAACTGAAGCTAAAAATATGAGTCAACAAAAGAAAACATTAAATACAATGAAGAAATACTATAGGACTGGGAAGTCCAAGAATTAAATCCAAAAGAAGAGAGTCACTGAACAACAACTAAAAGCAGAGCTTCAACAGAGAAAAAAAATGACTTGGCCACAAGCAACACAAGAGTAGTCAAGAGAAATTAAGCAAGAGATTTAAAAAAATGAAATGAAAATTCTGGAGGAAAAAGTTTAAAGGAAAAAAATTAGCTTAGAACAGAAGTTGGAAACATTTACTAAGAAAGGATTCCTTGAAAAAAATAGAATGTAGTGAACAAAAATCAGTGATTTCATAGGATAAGAAATATTAGAATAAATTATAAAAGTGATAAAATTCTAAGTGCTCACTATTTTTAAAAATTGTCCTGGAAAACAAGTTAAGCAGAAATCATTTAAGATAGATTTGCCAAACTCCCTGAAAACCATAACCGAAGAAAAAACCTCAACACCATATTTCAAGAAATTATACAAGAAAGTCACCTAGATCAATTAGAACCAAAAGAGAAAACAAAATGGAAAAATCCATTGGTCACTTCCATTGGTCACTAAGTGAAAAACACTTAGGTATGTGATAGGCAAAATCCAGAGTTTCCTAGTTAAAGAGAAATTGTTAAAAAAAAAAAATACCCAGAAAGACTTGGCATGTTCACATACCATGTAAGCAGAAAATCATTCAAGATTCAACAGCGACTACCATAAAGAAGAAAAAAAATCTTAGAATATGTTATTCCAAAAAACAAAGGAAAAGGCTTATACTCCAAAATAGCTTAACCTGCAAAGCTGAATATAATGCAATGGAGGAAGAAGTGAAGAGGAAAATGTACCATCAAAAACAATAGCAGATTCTTGACAATTTCAGAGGAAAAAGTCATAGATGAATAGAAACTCTGAAATGCAAATACAATAATCAAGAGAAACCTAGAGAGGTAGCTATAGCTGAGTTATTGAAAGGGATCAAATGATGCTGACATGCTTGTAGTCTAATAGGGGAAAGAAAAAAGAAAAAAATATATCCTTTGAGAATCCTAATATCTCCAAGGGTAGGAAATGAAGTCAAATAAGACCCGGGACTAGATGTGGTTTTCTTCTGTTTGGTTAACTTTAAGAAAGTATTCTTCTAAAGAGGAGAAAAGAAGAATGGAAGAAATGAGGAAGGGGGAAAGACAGTATTTTTCATAAATGAAATATAAAAGAAGATAATACAAACATGAAGGATAAGTGGGAGAAAGAGACAACTCTACCACATTCTTCTCAGAACTGAATAATAAAGGCTTGAAAATATCACATGTAGAGTTTTGTATAAAGATATACTAAACTCAGCATAGATACAGGCAGGGATAGAGAAGTGGAAGTAGGATAAAAGAGAAGCAGTAGCAACATGGAGGGAATAATCAAAAGCAAAACAAACTTCAACTTCAGAGGGTTTCCTCACGAAGGGTGATTGTTTAAAAAAAGTAAAGTACAAGAGCCAGAAATTAGAGATCTGAGCTTGGTGAAGAGAGAAGAGGTAAAGAAGAAAGAACAGGCCACTTCAATTATAGAGTCCTAGTCATGATCAGATTCCTCCTTTTTTTCCACCTCCTTTATCCTTTTTAAAAAAAGGAAGAAAAAAGGGAGAAAATGTAAAAGATTATGATGGAGGAAAATACACAATTACTAAACGTAACAGTGAACATGAATGGGATAAGCTCACCCATCAAATGGAGGAGGGCAGGAGGCTAGATTAGAAAGCAGAATCTAGTGTTTATTAAAAATTCACTTAAAACATAAAAATTCACACAGGATTAAATTAAGGAGTTAAAGGAAAATTTATTACACTTCCAGATGAATTTTAAAAGCAGGGAAAATCATCATGATCTCATATAAGACAATAGTAAAAAACATATAGACAGTTAAAAGATATTCTAGGAAACTACATTAGGTTTAAAGGTGCCATAGATCATGAAATAATAATCATATATAATATATATGCACAAATGTTATAGTTTCTAAGTACTTGAAGGAAAGGTTAATCAAATTATAGGGAGAAATAAACTATCAAACTATAATCATGAGAAACATCAATTTGCCTTTTTCAGACCTAGGCAAATCTAGTAAAATATACAAACCATTATCTCATAAAAAGAGAGGGAAATCAAATTGTTAATAAAAATTGGTTATTAGCAAAAACACATTAAAAAGAATATATAGTATGGCCAGGTTAGATATTTATCTGAAATCTAGAGTGGCCTTTTTTTTTTCAGTATCAGGAAAACTATTAGCATAATTGACTATTATTAACAACAGCAAACTATCTGATCATACTGAGTATATCAATAGATACAGAAAAAGCTATTGATATTATACCAAACTTCTTTATTTTAAAATTTTTCAAATGCATAAGGAATAAATGGACTATTATTTAATATGTTAAATAGCATCAATTTAAGACACAGAATTAGAATTATCTGTAATAGAGAAATTCTAGGGGCCTTTCCAATATGATCAAGGACAAAGCAAGAATAGCTTTTGTCCTCACTATTATTTGATATAATTTTAAAGATATTAACTAAAGTAATACAAAAACAAAACAAAGAAATTGATGGAATAAGCAAAAACAAAGAGGAAATAAGTTATTGCATTTTGCAGATGAAATGATTATTTAGAAAACCATAGTCAACTAAAAAATGATTGAAACAATAATCAGTAAAGTAGCAAGATATAAAATGAACAAGCAAAAATCATTAGCCTTTCTATATATTATCAACAATCTCCAACAGGAAAGAATGAGAAAAGAAATTCCATTCAAAATAACTACAGAATACATAAAATATATGATAACCTAACTACAAAATACACAGAGATATAAATATAATTATAAAACATTCTTTATAGAAACACAGATCTAAATAATTACTCATAGTTGAACCATATCAGTTTAATAAAAATGACAATACCACTTCAATTAATTTACAAATTCAATGCCATACTAATAACACTATCATTTGGTAGTTATTTTATAGAAATAAAACAATAATAGCAAAACTGATTTGGAGGAAGAAAAAGTCAAGAATCTCAAGGGAAATAATGAAAAGCAATGGGAAGAATAGTTATCTAAAAGTATCAAACTTCAAACTATACTATGAAGCAGTAATCATCAAAAGCATTTGGTATTGGTTTAAAAATAGAAAAGTTAATATAGAAGAGATTAGGTACATAAAACCCAGAAGCAATAAAACATAATAGTATAGTATTCAATAAAGTCAATTATTCCAACTACTAGGGTAAGACTTCACTATTCAAAAAAACTTCTTAAAAAGCTAAAAAACTGCCTGACAGAAATGAGGTTTATCTCTTACCATTTAACACAATAAACTCCTAATGGATATAAAACCTAGATATAAAAGGCCATACCAGAAACAAATTAGAACAGCATAGGCAATACCTTCACCACTGTGCATAGGAGTAAAATTCTTTTTTTCCCCCTTTTTTGGGCATTTTCCCAGTCAGTAACTTGACTTTTGAGTCTTTTTGTCAAGAGGAGGGTATACTCTGGGGATCTGTAAGTTCTCAGTTCCTCCAAGGTGGCACAATCAAGGGAGAGGAATTCACTCCTCTCTGGGCCTGTGCTGTGGTCTAAGAGCAACCACAAGCACTCTTCTGCCCAGGACCTGAAAGTAGAATTCCCTCTCCAGAGCCTCTACCAGTTCCACCAGTCAGTGCTCCTCCTCACCCCAGGACTGCTATGCAGAACTGAGACCCAGATCAGCAGCTCAATTTCCCCAGGGTCTTTAGGCCAAAGGCTCAAAAAATGGACACTTTTGCTGCCACCTGGGGCTGGGGCTAGGGGAGGACCCTGCTCGCTTCCCACCCAGGTGAAAGAGCTTTCTCACTGACCTTTGAAGCTGTCTCTGGCATTTGTGGGTTGAGGGATCTGGTAATCACAGCTGCTGCCAGTGGCACCCTGAAGCCTGTCTCTGCCACATCTGGCAGCCAAGGTTGGGCTCTGACCCAAATAGGATAGACCTTTCCTAGTGGCCTTTCAGGCTGCCTCGGGCTCAAAATCTCTTTCATTCTGTCATTTTATGGCTTCTGCTGCTCTAGAATTTGTTTAGAGTCATTTTCACAGGTATTTTAATGGGCTGTGGGGGGAGAGCTCCTATGGGTCATACAATTTTTAACATTGCTTTTATTTAGTTTTGAGTTCCAAATTCTATCCCTCCTGCCCTTTACACCCTCTCCCTGAGACAGTAGACAATTTGATATAGGTTATACATGTACAATCATGTAAAACATTTCCATATTAGTCAGGATTGGAGACAAGAAAAAAAACAAGAAACAAACAGAGAAAGAAAGAAAAAGAGAGAGAGAAAGAAAAAAAAGAGAGAATAGTATCCTTCAGTTTGTATTTAGACAACATCAGCTCTTTCTGTGGAAGCAGATGGCGTTTTTCATCATGAGTCCTGAGAATAGTGAAGTCATTCACAATTATTTATCAAACAATATTCCCTTCACTGTATATAATGTTCTCCTGGTTCAGTTCACTTCACTTTATATCAGTTCATGTACCTCTTCCCAGGTTTAAGACAAATTAACTTAAAGATATATCATACTGAATTCTCCTACACCCTCCCCCCAGAGAGCTGGTTGTTAAACATTTACAAACAAACCCCTGACAAAAAAGACTAGCTCTGATTCCAAGGAGATCATAGTTTGAATGGGGAGACAGCATACAAACAACTACATGCAAACAAGTTATAGAGAGGATAAATTAGAGATAACCAAAATGTTTTGCATTATTATAGATATTTGTTACAAAAGAAGAATTTTATTTTTCTTTTTTCAAAGGGGGAAGTTTGGAGGGCAATGTAGAAGTAATGATAGTGATGCCAAAAAAATGAAAAGAAAGAAAAGAGTATATAGCATAATAAATAAAGGATAGCAGAACGAAGTTCAAAAGTGGACACAAATAAATAGGATAGTGTTAGAACTATCCTGTTCAATTTTAATTACACAAGAAACAAAACCAAGCTATATATCTTGAAAAAACTGCACATGACTGAAGTTCCTAGTTTCCTATACAATTCTCTTTTCTGTTTGTCTTTGCGTATTGAAATGTTCCTGTTTGCTGATTTTTACTGAGTTTACATAATAAAAAAAAAGTTTTAAAAAAGGAAAAGAAATAGTAGTGTAAAAGAAGGATGGTTTATAAATCTGTTTATTGTTCTTTCCAGCTATAAATATTGGTCAGAGCAAGTCACTTAACCTCTCTAGATTGGACTTGATGACCTCTAATGTCCCTTACAGCTCTAAATCAATATACTTCTATGATTCTGTATCCACTAATGTGTATGTCTCTTGAAATCAGTAGGAGAGCAATCAGTCTATAAGATGGAGAATTCCACGCCAGTATGCTAAGTGGCATTCTCATATCTGTGGATGGTAGTCACGGGAAAGAACTTTGAAATCTTAGGGATGAATCATGATGCCTGAAATTCTCCTCTCCAATCACAATATCTCGCCCTTCTAACTCTTCCATTGACTCATTCTTCTTGAATTTGCTCCTTGCCCTCATCTCCATATCTAGTCACTTAATCTCACTCTCTTTTTCTAGCTGATAACCTCTATTATGACTTCATTTTCCTTGTTTCAATCTTGACTCTATAGTTAGGTATTTCAACAAGACACTTGATTCTCTTGCCCCCCCCCTTGTTCTTTTACTGTTCCTTCCTGCCCCCATCCATACCCATATTTCTCAATAAATGGACTCAGTTTCCATTTTTTTGTGAAGATTTACCTCTACTCCAATATACCACTCCTTGAAACTACTTACTTTTATCATCCATCCTTTATTCCTTTCCTTCAGTCTAGTATGACTAGGTGGTTCTTCTCTTTCATACAATCACAGAATTCAAAGTTGGAGGGCATATCAGAGACCACTCAAACCCATACCTAAATAAGAATCTCTTCCACAACATCATTAAAAAAAAAAGGCTTAAGTCTCAAAAGTTCAAGGTGAGGAAGGACAGCATTCAGGGCATGAGGGACAAAGATAGGGAGGTGGGAGATGGTATGTCTTATATGAAGGATATCAAGTAGGCTAGTTTGGAAGGAATGTTTTTTGGGTCAAATTTAGGGAGTTGAACCCACTGAGAGAAGGTAGGTGATCTCTTGCCTTCTTTAATCTTGAGTTTCAACTATCTGCTAATAAATGCTTTCTCCTCAGTTCAAAGAACATTCTCCTTGAAAGAAGAGGGGAGAAGGGGAGGAGAAGAAAGTTGAGCCTTCTGCTCCTTTACCATCATCTATCATCATCATCATCCCATCAATCTTCCTCTTGCCCCCAACATGGCTTAAAACAAGCATTTTTGTTGTCCTAGGTATTTTTACTGTGGTTTACTCATTCTAGACTTTACTATTCCTACTGTTTATACAGGACCTGCTACTCATCTGTATTCACTCTTCATGACATGCCCTGTCTTTTATTTCTGTATAAATCTTGTTTAAATATGAGTCAACTAATGAATTCCTGCAGCACCAGTGGTCTATTGAAACAGCTCCCCCTTTTCCTCTTGATCAAAATACTTTCCATTTTTGTGTACAGAATTTTATTATTGAGAACTTTTCATTCCTTTTCAGCCTACTTCCCCTGGGCCACTTTAGGACATCAGATCCAACTTACACTTTCTCTACGTCCTTCCAAATTTGTCCTACCAAAACCTAGGCAAGGCAGTACTTGGTTTTTCTCTACCTCTTTATCACGAACTCTTACACTGAATAGTTTTTGCTTTTTAGCATGATATTTTCAGTCATGTTGTCAAATACCTTCAAAGAAGATGAACACAACATAACATCAGCTACCACACTAATGCTAAGTTCTTCAATTTGAAAAGGCTACAAGCCAAGACCAAAGTGGAGGGAGGGTTGGTGCATGATTTTCTGTTTGCAGTTGATTATGTACTCAATGCAGCCTCTGAAGCTGAGATGCAACAAAGTATGGATCAATTCTCTGCTACCTGGGCTAATTTTGGCCTAACGATTAACACCAAGAAAACACAGGTGCTCCATCAGCCACCACCACACCATCTATGGATGGAACCATTGGTAACAGCAAATGAAGAAGTTTTGAATGCTGTGGATAAGTTCACTTACCTTGGTAGTGTACTTTCCAGGGATGTGCACATTGACAATGAGGTTGACACCACATTGCCAGAGCTAGCTCAGTGTTTGGGAGACTCTGAAGGAAAGTGTGGGAGAGAAGAGGTATTAGACTGACTACCAAACTGAAGGTCTATAGAGCCATTGTACTGACCTCATTGTTGAATGCCTGTGCAACTTGGATAGTATACCAGTGCCATGTCAGGAAACTGAATCACTTCAATTTGAATTCTTAGGAAGAGTCTGAATATTACCTGGCAGGATAAACCAGACACTGATGTCCTTTTTCAAACTAAACTGTCAAGCATTCAGATTCTACTTCAGAGAGCACAATCCGATGGACTGGCCACATTGTCCGAATGCAAAATGTATGCTTGCCGAAAAGACTATTTTATGGAGAACTCACACACAGCAAACATTCACATGATGATCAGAAGAAGTGACACAAGAACACTCTCAAGGTCTCTCTAAAGAACTTGGGGATTGATTATGTGACATGGGAGACACTGGAACAGGATTGTCCAGTATGGTGTGTCCACATTAGAGAAGATGCTATGCTCTATGAGCACAGAATTGAAGTAGTTCAAAAGAAACTCAAGATGCACAAATTTAGAGAATCCACCCCAAATGCTCATATGGACTATTTGTGCCCAACCTGTGCTAGAACATTCTAAGCTCATACTGGTCTGATCATCCACAGTCAGACACACTGTAACTTGACTCTAGCATAATGATGTCATTTTGTCCTCTTTGAGAATGAAGGACAACAACCAAACTTCTCCTGTAGGTTCCCATTATTTCTACTTTAGCAACCAATCCCTTCTTGTTAGTCAAAATCAATTGCTCTGATTTTGCTGGACAGAGAGCACCAGCCAATGTTCAGATAGCTAAAGTACCCTATCTCTCTCATATCATGCCAAGTTTAAGATCTGTTTCATGAACTTGGTATCTATGTTATATTTCCATGACTAAATCTCTTTTTTCTCTCTCTCCAAACACTCATCCATCATTCTTCTACCTTTCAGGTTCCTGAATTTCTTCACATTACCTATTTTTATAACAAAAAATTCTACTGCCTTGCTCACTTCCATCTATTCTGTTTCTTTTCAATAAGATATAACCTTCCAAGTCAAAATTCTAGTCATGAATCCCATCCCTCCAAGTCCACAGTAATATCTATGAGGCCAAAGTTTACTCATTGAATGAGGAACCTTAGCTTACCCTATTCTTTAGTCCTACTTTGTGCAATTATCTGCAGATATGAGGCCATGAATTTGATTGCTGTTTCTCTTCTAGTATATTATCTACTTTCAATTATTCACCATTTCTTTTGCTAGTCTATATTATACCTGTTACTAATTTTAAAATCTGGCTTGACAGATACAGATGCACAGTTTTCTACATTTGTCTCCATTTTCAGCTTACAGACCTTCAGAATCATGATTTTGCTTCAGGATTATAGTTCTAGGATTGAAAAAATCCCAGAGGTCATCTAAACCAATACTCTCATTTTCCAGATGAATGAGGCCCAGGGAGGTTAAGTTATTTGCCTAAGACCAGGCAATAATAATCAGAGGCAGTTCCTTAGACCCTAGAGACACTGGTCTTTATACCGTACTGTGCCTTCTTGATCAGCTTTGCAAGACTCACAGAAAATGAATTTTTCCAGGTTACATGCACTCCTTCCTTGTTCAAAAGATCATCATTCCGGTCTCCTCTGTATCTCTTTTTCCATGTCTGTCTTTGTATCTATCTTAGTGATTCTCTCTGTCTTACTGTCTCCTTGTTCTCTCTCTCTCTCTCTCTCTCTCTCTCTCTCTCTCTCTCTCTCTCTCTCTCTCTCTCTCTCTCTCTGTCCTCCTATCTCTCTCACTTTCTCCTTCTCCCCTTTCCATCTTCAACTTTCCTCTATCTACTGACTCACTCTCTGGTGTCTGCAAAAATACTCAAGTTTCCCTGATTCTAAAGCAAAACTTTCCCTCAAAATGTCATCCAGTATCTCTCCCTACTTTCTCTGATAAAAGAGAGTAAGTAATCTGTACTCCATGCCTCCCCTTCCTTGCCATTCATTCACACCTGAACCCTCTGCTATATAACATCTGAACCTGTCACACTCTTAACACTGCTCTCACCAAGGTCACCTGTGGCCTCTTAATAGTCATATGTAATGGCCCATTTCATTCCTCTTCTATGACATTCCTCTCTGCCCCTGCTTTCCCTCTTTTTGTCTCATCATTTTTTTCTCAGTTGCTTTCAGTGCTTTTAATGATACATCACCCTCCCTCCCAGGTCCTAAATTGGGTATCCTCAAAAGCTCTATCTTTTAATCTCTCCTCATGTCTCTCTACATTCTATGCCCTGGCAATTTCATCAGCTTTAATAGATATAATAATTATTACATTATGAAGATGGCTCCCAACTCTATACATCCAATCCTAACATCAGTGAGTGGTTCTTTGTGTTTTTGCATTCATCCTTCATTGCTGAAGAAGACCATGCCATGAGAGAAATGATGACATGACTTGCGCTTGACTTTGTTTTGAGTGAGGGAGGGCTGTGCAGATCACCAGCCTCACTTCTCCTCCAGAGCCATCTGAATCCAGTGACCAGGTATTCATCAGGATGACTGGAGATGGCCCAGGATACAATGGGAGACTTTGGTCTTTTAGGCTAAGACCTTTTCAGGTATTCGCTTAGGGTGAGGTAATACCCATTCAGTGAATAGGACTATGTAAGAAGATATTTTAGGAAGCATATTGATAAGCTAAGGAGCATCTATAAGATAGCAAGTAGAATGGTAAAAGACCTCAAATTCATGTCTCCTCCCCCACCCCCCAGTAGAATGTAAGTTCCTTGAGAGAAGCAACTGATATGTTGGGATTTTGTTTTACTTCATATCTAGTTATGTAATAAATATTTATTTGATGTTGAAAACTATATTCAGTTGAAGGAACAGGGATGTTTAGCCTCTAATACTTAGAGAGTTGTCTTCAAGTATTTGAATGACTGTCCTATCAAAGAGGGATTAGACTTATTTGTTATGTTTGGTCCTAGAGGAGAGAGAGAGAGAGAGAAAGAGAGAGAGAGAGAGAGAGAGAGAGAGGTCATATGGATTTGTCAACCTGAACTTGCCAGATGTCGTTATAAGATCACAGAACTGCAATCTCAGAGTTAGAAGGGTCTCTAGAGAATATCTAGATTCCTCCACAGCATGCACAACAAGTCATGGTGATGGCTTTGCTTGAAAGTGATGTGACACTTCCTATCTCCCCAAGCAATCAATCCAATTTCTAAATGTGTGGCTTTCATTGTTAGGAAATTTGTCCTAATCTTGCTCTCTGAGGCCACACAAAAGTCTATTCCCTCTTCCACTTGACAGTCCTTCAAATACTGGAAAACTAATATCATTCCTCCTATCATGCCTTGCCTTACCATCCCCACAAGTCTATTCAAAAATCTCATTTTGTTCCAATAAGCAATGTAAGACGTGGTCTCCACGGATCATGCTGCTTGGAACTTGTTCTTGTCTGTCAATGGTTATAATTGAGGAAAGGGGGAAAGTTGGAAGCCCAAGATTCAGGAAACTGATTTTATAAGAGCTAAAACTTGATGCGGGCTCTGAAGTATATGGATAGGCTAAAAAAGCTATATTGAGAAAACTACAAATTGGAGTCAGAAATGAGCATGGCATGTTGACAGAAAATGGGGGAGAGGGGTGGAAATTGGCCAAAGCAGAAGATTCATTTTGGAAAGTAGTGGGAGATAAAGTTGGATAGGTAGGGTCCTGCCAAATTGTAGAGAGCCTTGATTGCCAGCTAAGAAGTTTGGAACATCCTGTGGATACTGAGGAATTAGTGGAAGTTTTGCAGCAGAAATAATACTAAATATTGAACAAATAAATGTCTCTGATACCAACACATTCATTATAAGAAGAAACCTTGACTTTCCTCCCTATCTGATCCCTACTCCTACCCCAAAAACAGATTCTGGATTTTTTACCCTTATCACTTGAGACAGGAAAAGTTTAGTCAGTTCAATTTTTTTAAATCTGTGAAAAATTCATTGATGATTGCATTTTGAATTTGACATCCTCATGAATTTGAAAAGCTACATGATTTAGCAGAAATTGAAGTCAGACAAGTTAGACTACTGTTTACCAACCCAAGTTCTACTTTGCACCAGCAAAATATCTGCATATTCTATGGCAAGTTATTCTAACTTCCTGAAGGTTCCAGTACTTAATTCACATGCAAGTCAAGACATCACCCTCATTATGGTACTGGCCTTCAAGAATGAAGATGTTGTACAACAACAATAACAACAACCTCTGGCTAGAGGTGTTGGAATTGGGGGAAGGTACTGGGGATAGACTAGCCCTCTTCAAGAACAAAAGGCAAACAACATTGAAGATAGAGATGGGATTAAAAGGAGCAAAGTACAGGAGTAGGGTGAAAAGAGTCAGATTTTTTCATGTAAAGAATTTTGATGGTAAAAGATTTAGAGATTGGCAAAAATTTACCATGAATAGGCATAGATCCATGGACTCAGAAAACATTGGATCATAGAACAACCAACCAATTCATCTTACAGGTAAGGAGATTTATTTTGAGAGGGAAAGTGATTTGTCCAAGATCACAAAGCAAGTGACTGAAAGATCTAAGACTGGAGCCCAGGTCTTCTGAATTCAAGGACAGTGTGTTTCCACTATCCAACACTTCTCCCACCATTTCCCTAAAGTTGTACAGCAGGTCAATCACTGCCTCTTCTATCCACTCCCAAATTTTGGATTGGAGTCCAGGTTGCAAAGCACATGACCTTAATACAAAAGAGAAACAGACGAGAGAACCCAAGGAGGTAGAAGAATATGGAGGCAGCAAGGTACAATGGAAATTACGCTTGTCCTCAAGTAAGAGGACCTTAGTGCAAATTCTATCTCTGCTATTTACTACCTGTATGGCAAGGGGCAGTTCACTCAAGCAGCCTGGGCTTCAGTTTCCTCATCTACAAAAATAAAGGGATTAAACTAGATGGCCCCTAAACTCTCTTTTAGCTGCAAAGGAATTTAGGGTGGAGGAGAGTGTGGAGTTAACTTGGTTCACCAAGGGTTGGTTTAGGAAAGGGCGGGATGATCTGGGGAAGAATTGAGGGATGATGGGAATGGAGCTTACAATGAAGATGATGAGGATGAAGGAAAAGCTGTGACCTTTGACCTATGACAGGTTTAGAGCTCAGCTCTAATACTTATTTGTCCTTCATTTTCAAAGAGGACCAATGATATCACAGATGATATCCTAACTTGACATGAATTGAATTTAAGTGAGGCAGAATTAGACAGTCATCAACCTCACTTTCTCCTCCAGAGTCATCGACATCCAGTGGCAAGACAAAACTCAAGACAACTGGTGACGGCTGAGCATACAGTGAATGGCCTTGGTGTCTTCAATTTCTAAACAAGCTTCAAGCACTCCATAGTTCTCATCTACCCATTCCACAGGGGGACGTTTTCACATGTTGGGGTAGACATCCCTTAACTCATTGGCAGGTCTGAGGCTCATTAGTTATCCTCAACCTGGTTTAGTCTGTCTGCCAAGACAGTTTACCAGGGTGTGGCCACTGTGCATGCTACAGCTTCCTGGAGCCACAAGTGAGAACTGGGTAAATCAAGTAGACACCAAAGATGGATGAAAAGCCCTGACAAGGGCTTAGCAAGTCCTCACACCAGAGGGACTAGTCCTCCTGAACATCCCATATTCCACTCTGACACTTAATATCTGTGTGACTCTAGGAAAATCGTAACTTCTCTGCTTGTTTCCTCATCTGCTCAGTGGTTAAAATTGATAAAAAAAAAAAAATCTCCTCCCCTGCTATTCACCCCATCTTAGTGATCCTGAACCCCTAACAATCAGTGTTTAAACTCCATTCCCCCATCTTGATCTCTCTGATTCCTCAGGCTTCTCTACCTCAGAACACAACTACACATAGAGATGGCCATAGCCTTGACCCTGCCATTATCCACAACTGTTCAGTTTCCATGTTTATGAATTCTGAAATTACTTTCACTGCTCATAAACTTGAATTATTCTATCTTTCCCTATGCCTTATAACCCCAACCTTTTCCTTCATCCTCATCATCTTCATTGTAAGCTCCATTCCCATCATCCCTCAATTCTTCCCCAGATCATCCCGCCCTTTCCTAAACCAACCCTTGGTGAACTAAGTTAACTCCACACTCTCCTCCACCCTAAATTCCTTTGTGTCTTTTTTGCTGCTATAGATCATATCTTGCCAAGTCCAAACTCTGCCTTACTCCTGTCACCTGCCTCTTTTGCATCTGAATGAGGTAAAGAAAATAATGAAAATATACAGACTAGGTACACTACAAAGTAGTGTTATATAATCTTGACTGGGTCTTCACATCAGCTAGGTAAATATTCCTCCCTAACTGATTTCTCTCTAACTGATTCACTATCCCACTTTCCATAGTGACTATTCGAAACCTCATTTCTACTCAAGTCTCTCATGGCACTCCTCCTTCCCCTAGCTAAAGACATCATTTCATATTTTGTTGAAAAAATTGAGACCAAGAGCTCCTCCCCCTCTTCTCCTCTTCATCCCATATCCCTCAGACATTGACCTCCACCATCTCCTTCTCTCCATTCTCAGATGAAGAGGTGACCTTCTCCCTTGCCAACACCTCTGTATGTGCCCTTGATCCCATTTCCTTCCATGTTGCCCCCACACTCATCATCTGCATTCTCTCTTCTTTAATCTTTCCCAATCTACTGACTCCTTTCTTGCTGTCTATAAACCTGCCCATCCTTCCTTTATCTTTAAAAAAGTCTCATTTAATCTCAACGTCTCTGCATCTCTCCTCCCTTTGGTGGCTAAATTCATTGAATAAGCTACTAGTGGTACCTTCACTTTCTCTCTTCTAACTTCTTTCTAAACCTCCCTGCCATCTGACTTCCAATCTCATCATTCAATGTAACCACCTTCTCCAAAGTTGGCAATGGTTTTTCAGTTGTTGAATCTAAAGGCCTTTTCTCAATATGGATCTTCCTTGACCTCTCTGCAGTCATTTAGATTAGTAATGTCATTTCCTTCTGGATACTCTCTCTTCTCTAGCTTTTTTTAAAACTCCTCTCTCCGGCTTCTTCTACCTACTCCTACTCAATCTCCTTTGCTGGTTCTTTATCCAAATCATTCCTTCTAGCCATAGTGTCCTCCACTCTGTTCTGGGCCCCTTCTATTTTTTGCTCTATACTATTTCACTTGGTGATCTCACCAGTTCTCTTGGATTCAATTATCACTTCTAACCAGATTATTCCCAAATCTACTTATCCAGACCAACCTACAGTCATCCATCTCCAACTTCCTATTGAACATCTTGAACTGAATGCCCCAAAGGTATCACAAACTCAATATGTCTAAAAACAAACTCATTATCTTTCCCTCCCCACAACTCTCTGACTTCCCAACTTCCCTCTTATTCTCAAGAGTACCATTATCCTACCAGTCATTAAGACTTACAATCTTGGTTTTATTCTCAACAACTTACTCACACCCATCTCCTATAACCAATCTGTTGCCAAATCTTTTTGTTCCTACCTTCACAGTATCTCTCATCAGCATTCCCTCTCCACTCACACAGTCACAATCCTAGTTCACCTTATCACCTCACACATGGATTATTACAGCAGCTTCTTAATGAAGTTCCCTGCCTCAGATCTCTCCCCACTATAATACATCCTTGACCCAGCTGCCAGTGGGTGTTCTAAAGCAAAGTCTATGTTACCTCCTGCTTAGTTTAGTGAATTCCAGTCACTTCCTATTATCTCTAAGACCAAATATGAAGGCCTCTGTTTGGCATTTAAAGTTTGTCATTACCTGGTCACCCTTTCCTGCCTTTCCACCCTTCTTATAGCTTACTGCTCTCCATGAACTCTGTAGTTCAGCTATACTGGTTGGCTTGGAGTTCCTCAGACAGTACAGTCTGTACTCTCCCCCCACCTCTGCCTGGCTTTCTTCAAATCCTATTTTCTGCTGGAGGTCTTTCCTGATCCTCCCAGTTGCCAACATTTTTCCTTTTCAGATTATCTTTTTCAACTCTGTATATATATCTACTATCTTTCTAGTTATTTTCATGTTATTTCCCTTCTCCCCCCCATTAGCATGTGAGCTCCTTGAGGACAGACTGTGTTTTTACTTTTCTTTGTATCCCTAATACTTTGTACACTGACTGGAACATTGTAGGTACTTAGCAAATGTTTATCGACTAACCATGAAATGAGGAGACAGTCTCTGGTTTCTGGAGTCCCTTACAAGCCTAGCTCTGAGAACCATGGTCCTTTAGCTTTAAGACCAGAACATGCATATGAATCCCTTCAAGTTTCACAACAATGCTGGCAGAGGGATGTTAGGGTGGAATTCCCCCTACATCACAGCCCCTGACAGCAAGCAGAAGATTCCACTGCTTTAGCTAATGAAATATGTATTAGATTGCTTAGCAACCCTGGGCTGTTTGTATGACTCACACTCAGCTTGACACACTTGAGCAGAACTGAATCATGGGAGACTAGAATGGAGTCATTCTTCCATTTTCATGAGCTTTAGGGTAGAGTCAAAAGAAAAAGCGATTTATTTATGTGGTTTCTTACGGGCACTGGAATGAGAGAGACATTAGAAGCTCAGGTAGAATGACAAAATGTTTAAAGAAATAGAATTAAGATGGATGGAAACATCAGACTTCAATAACCCCTGCATGAAAGTGTTTGGGAAATGGTTAAATAAATTATGGTGCATAAATATAATGGAATATTACTGAGCTGTATGATATAATTAATATGATTAACACAGAGAGTCATGAGAAGATTTATATGAACTGAATTTAAATGAAGTAAGGAGAATCAAGGGAACAAGAAACAACTGCAATAACATAAATGAAAAGAACAATAATGACAAAGGAAGGAAGAAAACAAGCATTTATTAAGCTCCTACAATGTGTGAGGTATTTGAAATGAGTGATGCCATATTTTTATGACCAGGTTTGGTCCTAAAAAAGAAATATGAGAAGAGACTTGTCTGCCGCCTTTTCAGAGGTGGGGAAATACTGCATGTAATGACAGATAGTTTTTTTCTGATTTACTAGTTAATTTCACTGAACATTTTCTGTTCTTTTTTATTCTTTGTTATAAAGAATGGCTCAGGGAAGTGGGGGAAGGAACAGGATATATTGGAAAATGTTTAGGGATGTGCTGATGAATGTTTAACAACCAGCTCACTAGAAATATATATATATATATATATATGTTCAACACACTTTTAAGTTCAACCAATATTCTTAACATTTTCTCCATGACTTTTTGAAGTCTAGACAATCATAAAAAAATCATGTCTTGATTTGTAGCATTTGGCAGTTTCCAAAGGATAAATGCTAACACAGAAAATTGAATAATCAGCTCTCAGAAGCTTGTGCAAGCTCCATCACATTCTTGAATATAGGTAACAAAAAAATAATAAAAGATATTGCTAAAACTTAAAAACAAAATGTGTGATCAGTTCATGTTATCTACTATCTGTCTCCCCAGAGGCAGAAGCCTACTTGTTCCTGAACCCCTTCTCTCCTTCTCTCCCCTCCCTTCCAGCACCTTCTGTGCATGAACTGGGAGGTGGCCTGTAAAAGCTTTGAGCATATCCTATTCTAAGTCACTGTTCTCATGGGGTTCACATTCTATGTGGATGAATTAACACATAAAAAAGTTCTATTTCATGGCCCAGGAGATTAGTTTTGGCAGGCAAAAGGAGCAGGGCAGGTGGCAAACCTCACAGACTCTGGGGAGAAGGGGCAAGGCAGATAATTCCACACTAAAAGTATGTGAGACTGAAAGTTCAAAGTGGAATGGGGCTCCAGGATACCTCTGGTATCTCGGGTAGAGGTAGGAATCCAGAAGAAAGGAAAATGTCAGGATCCAGCTAAGAGTGGGCTGTCCAGCATTTTGTAGGGACTGGGCAATAGGTCAATGAGAAAAGGGCTGGGAGAGGAGAGAAGCTCGCTGGACCTATACCATGAACAGCCAATGTTAATACTGGTCTTAATCATTGAGTTGTCTACGGGCAGACTGGGGATCAGGAAGGAAAGAAGAGGTTTTGTGATTTATATCAGTAATGGGGGGGGGGAGAGAATACACCAAAAAAATCACAAAACCTTCAAGGTACTCTCTAGCATGTTGTGAATTGTTGCTGGGAGGAAGGGGCAGGAGGTAGGACAAAAGTCACTAGCCTCTTCAGTCTTCTCTAACCAACGCAGTGGAGTGTATGGGGTGTACAGGGAGGACCAGAAACTCTGGAAAGAGGGCTTGTCAAGCCCTTTTCAGGGCTGTTCATCCATCTTTGGTGTCCATCTGTCACCTAACTCTCAATTATGGATTCAAGAAGCTGTAGCAAGCTCAGAGACTACAATTAGGTAAATCCATCTCAGCAGACAGATTAAAACATGTTGAGCATAGCCAACAGGCTTTAAACCAGTTGGTGATGTAGAGGGATGTCTCCCCCAAGCATGTGAAGACTTCTCTGGGCAGAATGGGTGTCTGAGAATCATTTGGTCCAGTGGCCATGAAGGCAGCTGAAGCAGGTGCTACGGAACACGTAGAGTTTGGTCAGACTTTGAAGACACCAAGATCATAGACTAAATCTCAGGCTGTCACCAGTTGTCCTAGCTTTTGTCTTGCCATTGGACTTGGATGACTCTGGACGATTTTGTGCAACTCTGCCTCATTAAGACCCAATTCAGGCACAAGTCAAGACATCGCTCATATTGTGATGTCATTGGTCTTCTTCAAAAACAAAGGACCAACAACAACCACCAGACCATTCCTTCCATTTACTTAGAACAACAGAGAAGCATGTTAAACAATTATTAGGCAGCTACCTTGCCACAATTTCACTCCCATTTAATTAATGAAAGTGAGCCCTAGTAATACTTGCCTCAGTCTGGGTTGGGGGAGGATAAAATATTATTATTATTACCTTTCCCCTTAAACACCCTCTGTTAAAGGTAACACCATCTTCCCAGTCTCTTACAAATACTACAAATATCATTCTTCAGGACAGAGCAGAAAGCACTTAGTAAATTATCTTTATAAGACCAATATTGTACCAATGCCCAAAAGTGGGAAAGAGAGCTATAGACCAATCTCATTAATGAATTCTGATGCAAACATTTTAATAAATTTCTCACAAAGAGCCTATAGGAATATATCCAGAAAATAAGTCACTACAATTTAGTTGGAAACACAAAAAATGCACATAATAATAGTAGTAGTAGTAATTACAAAATGTTTCTGATGATAAGTGAGATAGATTCAGAACTGCAGGGGACTGTTTCCAGAGAGGAGAGCATGAAGAACCCACATCCTGTCATAAAAGATAGTTAAGGACAAGGTAGCTCAAAAAAGAGTTCTTTCTGTGATCATTCTGGCCAAAGCAAAGAGCTTCAGAATCATTGGTTAAAAGAGCAGCCCAAAGAGAACAAAAGTCCTCCCTTGGAGGGCAGAGACTTAACAATAAGGGTACTCCCCAAACTCATTAGTGGATGGTAGAGAAAGTAGAAAGTGATCCTGACTGAGGTAAAGTGACTTCCTCAAGGTCATGTAACTAGTACGTGTCTGAGGTAAGATTTGAATTCAGGTCTTCCTGACTTCCTGACTCCCTAACAGGTCAGAGTGTTTCCCAGGTGCTATAGAGATCACACAGTTGAAAGAGACTATGTAGTCCAATCCCCTCATTTTGATAAGGAAACTGGGGCCCAGACAGGTTGCAACTCTCCCAACGCCCCATAGGCATTTAGTTAGTGGCAGATTCTGTCCCAGAACAGGGGTATTCGAACTATCTGGTGTTATTTCCGTTATATAATGCTTTCCTCCATCAAGTTGTTGTTGGGAGGTCAATCCTGTGACACTTGACCTTCAGGGTTTTGTACTTACAATTTAGAATCATTAGCATGTCAATTTCAAGAGGTTTGAAGGCTATAATAGTCATTAAAAGTTCATTTTATCAAAATCACAGAAATGTGATTGCAGACTTGAAAAATTCAAAGCCAGAAAGTCTTGCCCTGTAGTTCTATTATTTGGCATTGTTAATAGGTCATAATGTAAATTCAAGAAAAACAGATATCTCCAGATGCAAATAAATAAGTGTAAGACATTGGCAGCTTTGTCCCAAGCAATGGCATCCTGGAAGATGTACTTCCTTCATCCAGGATCAATCAAGTAATCTATCGATAAACTTTTATTGAGCACCTACTATGTGCCAAGCACTGAACTAAAAACTTGGGATACAAAAGGAAGCATCAGAAAAAGTCCCTGCCATCAGAAAAAATTTGCTTCCCACTCCTCACCTCTAAGCAAAGTTCCAGTCAACTGATCTGATCCTTCTCCTGCCCTGAGCTGCCACCCCAAGCCACCCAGCCTCAATATCCATTAAGCCCCTCTCCTAATTAACCAACAAGCATTTATTAAAAGCCCACTCTGAGCCAAGCACTCTGCCAGGCTCTGGGGACATAAATGCAAAGAATGAAATAATCCTTGTTCTCAAAGAGCTTGCATGTTAACAAAGGAGACCATAAGTGTAGAGAGATAGAGATAGACGGAGAGAAAGATACCAATACCTGTATATATGTATAATATGAAGTGTATTATAATACAAAATGTATTATACATTTTACATATCTAACTAAATATATAATACATAGTATATATAACTATACAATTATATTACAAAATGTATAATACAAAAATATAATACAAAGAAAATAAATACAAATAAATCTAAGGCAGTTCAATACAAAGAGAGAACATTAGCAGAATTTCTAGTTGTAGCTCTGGGGAGCTCCCCTGCATTTGCATGAGATAATATGGAGCAAAGCATTAGTATGACAGGAGAAAGGAGTTCATGGAAAACCATGTCATTTCCTGTAGGGCAGGACTCCAGCCTCAACCTGACTTTGCTTCAGATGCTCTAGGCTTCCCGTCCTTTTCTTGATCTCCCCCCCTCCCCCCGCCCAGGTTCCGGAATTTGATTTTCACAGAGCCTTGGCAATATAATTGTCTCCACTAGCTGCTGCTGCTGTCACTGTGGCTGCCATGTAGGTGATATCCTGTGCATTCATTCTCTCAAATGAGCACTAAAGCATGACAGACTTCCTTCAAGACTGACCCTCATCTTCTGTCATTCCCTGACTCATACCATTCCAAGGACATTTCACCCTCTCAATGAAGACTTCTGCTTCAGTATTTTTGCAAATCTGAGTGATTCATAAATATTGAATGTTGTCCTGAAATCATTTAAGTTAAACAGTGAGTCACAGAATCTAGAGCCTGCAGAGACCTCAGAGGATGATGATGAAGATGATAATAATAACATTTATGTAGCACCTACTTACTACATGTCAGGCACTGTGCTAAGCACTTTATGATTACTGTCTCATTTGAGCCTCATAACATCCTATTATGATCCCCATTTTACAGATAAGGAAACTGAGAGAGACATAAGTAAAGTGACTACTTGCCCAGACACTTCATAAGTGTCTGAGGCCAGATTTGAACTTAGGTCTTCCTGATTCAAACCCAGCACTCTATCCACTGTGCCACAGAAGGTATTCCTCTTATCTCTTCTTACACAGGAAGAAACTAAGACATCAGAAAGTTAAAGGATTTGCCAAATTTCCCACAAGTAGTAGTCATCGAAGGTAGGATTCAAACCCCAATCATCTGGCTTTCCAAGCTAGGTCTTTTTCCACTGTGTCATTCTGCCCTAATTAATTAAACATTTTCTTCCTCTAAGCCATCCTCCCATCAGGACATGTTGCCTAGAATCTTATTAGCAATAATATTAAACGCTAACATTTATAAAGAATTCTAAGGTTGATCAATCACTTTACATATATGATCTCACTTGACATACACAATGATCATATAAAGTAAATACTACCTATTTTACAGATGAGTAAACTGAGGTTGAGAGAAGTTAAGTGACTTTCCCAGAGCTACACAGTTAATAAGTATCTGGAACAAGATTCAAACTAGGGTCTTCCTGACTCTAAGTCCAGTGCTCAATCCACTATACCATCTAGTCACAGAATGACAAAAGAAAGGTAAGGGAAGGGAAGGAAAGAAAAGGAAAGGAAGGAAGGAAGGAGGGAAGGAAGGAAGGAAGGAAGGAAGGAAGGAAGGAAGGAAGGAAGGAAGGAAAGAAAGAAAGAAAGAAAGAAAGAAAGAAAGAAAGAAAGAAAGAAAGAAAGAAAGAAAGAAAGAAGAAAGAAAGAAAGAAAGAAAGAAAGAAAGAAAGAAAGAAAGAAAGAAAGAAAGAAAGAAAGAAAGAAAGAAAGAAAGAAAGAAAGAGGTGGGAAAGGGGGACTTAGAGATTATCTGGCCCAGGATGTCTTAACCTAGGGTCTACAAGCCACAAGGAGTCAGTGAATAGATTTCATGGGGTTCATGAACTTGAATGGGAAAAAATACATATTTATTTTGATACAATGTGTCTCCTTTGTCCTCCTTTGCATTTTATTTTGTGCATTTAAAAACATGCTTCTGCAAAAAGGTCCATAGGCTTCACCAGGGGCAGCTAGGTGGTGCAGTGGATAGAGCACCAGTGCAGGAGTCAGGAAGACCTGAGTTCAAATATCACCTCAGACACTTGATACTCACTAGCTGTGTGACCTTGGGCAAGTCACTTAACCCCAAATGCCTCATCCTGGGTCATCTCCAGTCATCCTGATGAATATCTGGTCACTGGATTCAGATGGTTCTGGAGGAGAAGTAAGGCTAGTGACCTGCACAGCCCTCCTGCACTCAAAACAAAGTCAAGTACAAGTCATATCATCCTTTCTCCGATGGCGTGGTCTTCTTTGGCAACGAAGGACGAACACACACAGGCTTCACCAGCGACCAAGGCATAAAAAAGGCTAAGAAGCCCTGCTGTGGTCCAAACCTCTCCTTTTACAGATGAAGATAAAGCAAAGAATAGGGAAGTAACTTGGCCATTATGGTCACATAGAACTAATGGGGTGAGTGATGTGCTGGAGCCAGCTCATAATGGTTTGTGAGAATTGATTGTTAAATTTTCAGTGTGAGCATTTACACCTTAGAAAGCAGAAAACTCTACACATCCAGACTTGATTTATTGTTTTGTTGATTGTCTAGATTTAACACAGTGATCGAGAAAATGTTTAATAATTCACATTAAATACAAAATTATGTCAAACATACTTTTTTTCAGACATGGTCATTAAACATTTAGCAGCACATCCCTACATGTGGCAAATCCAAGCTTCTAACTGCATCAAGTCTACAAACCCAGTGTTCTTTCCTTTACATGACGCAGCTCTCTCTCGGAATAGTTTTTACCCTTACCTTCAGAAAAATCTCAGCAAGAGGGGTTTAAACACACCCACCATCTGTGCTACCTTCACTCTGTGTCAGTTATATTACCCAGAGTCATAATTAGAGCGTACTTAGTCATTGATCTTGGAAAGCCATGGGATACTCAGAGCTGTTCTTCATGATTAATTTATATTTTTGCTGCACTACACCTTAGAAACAGCAAGATGGCAAAATGGATAGAGTGCTGGACTCAGAGTCAGGATGTCCTGAGTTCAAATGTAACTTCACACATTTGCTAGTTGTGTTTAACCTTAGGTAAGTCGCAATCGCTATGTGCCTCAGTTGTCTCATCTGTTAAATGGGAGTAATGAGAGCACCTTCCTCAGAAGGTTCTTATAAGGATAAAATGAGATCATATTTTGTAAGGGCCTTTGCAAACCTTGACGTGCTATATAAATGCTAACTATTATTCTTATAGGTAAGACATATGAAGAAAAATGAGAGTCTGTGGCCAGTTCCACAGATACCAAAGATCTACAACTGCCAGGAGAAGGTTGTGGGCTCTCTAATGTAATCATCCAGGAAAATGAAACTAGGCAAGGATGAGAGCTCAACCCAAACAAGACAGAAAACTGTTCTTGGGCCTGTACCCTGCTCCAGGACAGATGTCAACAAATCCAATCTGTCTTAGAAGGAAGGCCCTTCTAAGGGCGGCCAGGAACGGCTTCTTGCAGAAGCTTCACCGAGGCTTGAAGTAAGCCAAGAAAGGCAGGATGGGGGAGGGAGCAAAGGGATGGTGGTGGCACATAAGAGGTACTGGAAAAATAGAATCAATATGGCTTAGAAACTAATTGGAAATGGAGGATGAGAGTAAAAAAAATGAGGAGGACACCTAATTTGACAGAAATGTTCAATTCAATAATTAGTCAATCAGTAAACATTTATTAAGCAACTAGTATGTACCAGCCACAATGCTAAGCACTGGGGATACAAAAAGAGGCCAAAAAAAAAAAAAAGTTCCTGCCCTCAAGGCACTTACAATTGAATGAGGGAGACAACAGCTCAGACTCTTTGTAATCTAATTTGGGGTTTTCTTGGCAAAGAAACTGGAGCATCAGAATGCACAGCATGTTCAGTAGCATCTATCGATAGGTAGATATAGATAGCAACTATCTATGGCCCCATTTGGGGTGTTCTTGGCAAAGGTATTGGAGTGGTTTGTCATTTCCTTTTCCAGCTCATTTTATAGATGAGGAAACTGAAGCAAATAGAGTTCAGTGACTTGCCCAAGGTCACACAGTTAGTAACTGTCTGAGGCAAGATCTGAACCAAGGAAGATGACTCTTCCTGCTTCTAAGTCCAGTAGTATGTATATATATATGTGTGTGTATATTATACATTATATATGTGTATATATATATATATATATACCCAGCTATACACTACACCACCTAGGTACTCTATACAGGAAAAATAGTAAATAACTAATAAAAGGAAGGCTCTAGAATTAAGAGGGGTTGGGGGAAGGCTTCCAGTAAAAAAAAAAACGGAATTTTAGCTGGCACTTACAGGAACCATTTAGAAAGTACCCATTACGTGTGAGGACAGGAGCTAGGAGTACAAACACAAAAATCAAAAGCAACTCTTGCCCTCCAGGAGTTAACATCCTACTCGGGAGTTGTCATGCTAAACAGGTAAGTAGTAACTAAAATCCTTCTGCAAAAATCTCTAATATCATTTCCCTTTGGAAATTATTATGGCACTTTGAACAAATTCCAAAAAGTGGCTCTTAAACCCCAAGTACTTTAAAGACCTTTGAAGTAGTTTTGATCTCTTGAATATTTAAGAAGAGTGAGAGCACTTTTTATAGGAGTGATTCCTGAGCTGTGTCTTGAAGGGAGCTAGGAATTTTATGAGGTGGAGGTGAGGAGGAAGTACATTCCAGGCATGGGGAACAACCTGTTCAAAGACATGGAGGTTGGAGATTGAATGTAAAGTTCAGGGGAAAGCCAATAAGTCAGTTTGACTAGAATGTAGAAATGGCATGGAGGAATGTATCTGAAAATTTAAATAAGAGAAAGACTATAGAAAGCTTTATATGCCAGGGTAAGGCATTTGCATTTTATCCTACAGGTAATAGGAAGCTACTGGGGATTTCCATGAAAGGAGTAGCATGGTCAGGTCTATGCTTTTGGAACATTACTTTGAGAGTTGCAAGGAGGATGGATGGGGGAGAGGAAAAACTAAAAGCTAGTGGTTCCATTAAGAAGGGGAAGAGGGAAGGGAATAAGCATTTATAGATTGCCTACCTAAGCATTTATATAGTACCTACTGTGTGCCAGGCAGCTAGCTAGGTGGCTCGATGATCTGAGACACTGAGCCTGGAGTCACAAGACCTAAGTTCAAATCTGACCTTACACACTTACTAGTTGTGTGACTCTAGGCAAGTCATTTAACTTCTGTTTGCCTTAATCCACAGAGAAGGAAATGGCAAACCACTACAGTATCTTTCCCAAGAGAACCCCATGGATATTTTGGATGTGCTATGGTCCACAGGGTCACAAAGAGTCAGACACAACTGGACAACAACACTGTGTGGGCATTGTGCCTAGATATACAATAATAAGAACTTTTACACAGAATTCTGTTTTCTCTCTACCTTTAAAGGAGAAAGGTGTCAGACCTCAGTTTTTATGAAACACAGCATCACAGAATTCTAGAGTTGGAAGAGATCTCAGCAGCCATCCAAGCCCTGTCTGAAGAGGAGTCCCGATTAGAACATTCCTGAACAACAAAGGGTTACCAATTCCCCACTTAAAGACATCCAATGAGGATGAACCCATCACCTTTCCAGGCAGCCCATTCTACTTTGGGATAGCACTAGTCCATAAATTTTTCCTGAAGCTAAGCTTCTATTTACCTCTTTACAATTTCTATCTATTGTTCCTTGTTCCTCTCTCTGGGACAGAATAAATTGTAGGATCATAGATATGGAACTGAAAGGGACCTCAAAAGTCATCTAGTCTACCCTTCTGATTTTACAGATAAGGAAACTGAGGTCTTGAGAGATTAGGTGACCTGCCTATAGTCATATAAGTAGTAAGAATTAGAGGAGCTTAGTCCCTCAGATTCCCCCTTCCATATGACAACCGTTAAAATATTTGGACATGGCTATTATGTCCCGTCTGAGCCTTTTCTAAGCTAAAAATATCCTTTTGCTTTAACTGATCCTCATATGATACGGACTTAAAGGCCTTCACTATCCTGATTATGTTCCCCAGATATTAATCGGCTTATCAAAGTCATTCCTAAACTAAAGGCCAAAAATGAATTCAGTACTCTTAAAGGGGCCTCTCTGACCATGGAAATGGGTAGGGAAGAATTGATATTAGAGCACAAAGAGAAATTTTTCATTTTTTCTTTATACTTCTCACCAAGAAAGCCGAAATGACAGTTTCCTACAAGAGCTAAGATGGACTCAAAGGGAGATGTAAGAGAAACATGTAAGGAAAACTGAGATTAGTGTCAGAGCTCAAAGCTGGAGCTAGGTTGAAATGACTAGGCTTTTGACCTAGGAGATTTCTAATACAGGGAGTGAGGGGAAGGGGAAGGTACTTTTACCTCCTTCCCCTCCCAGGGTCCTCTGCCAGATCTCTCATATCCAGTGTGACCAACTCTACTCTATTACTTGGCCCTGAGTTGGTACACCAGAAAGTGACACATTAGGACATTTTTATCACATTTGAGGATGACAAAGATCATAACTATGCCTTCCTATACCACTACACCCATCAATTCCCCATTCTCGCTTCTCCCTGAATATCTTTAGCTATTTCAAGGGGCAGATGGACTACCCCTTGTCCCATGCAACAAAGCTATCTATGGGCCTAGGAAAATTAAAGTTGACATTATTCAACAAAGAAGGGTCCCAAGGCCTTCCCCTAAAGAAGCTAGATAGCATAGAGTTTAAAGACAGAGAAAAAAAGTTATATCTTGCCTCAGAAATGTACTATTTATATAACCCTGGGTAAGTAACTAAACCTTTCTCAGACTCAGTTTTCTCATCTGCAAAATAGAAATAATAATAGCGTCTGCTTCATGGGGTTTTTGTAAGGATCAGATGAGACAGCATATGAAAAATACTTTCAAAATTTAAAGCATTATGTAAATGTTACTGTTATTATAATTATTATTCCCCACATCCCATCATGAACTCCTCCCTGGCTCACCCCCAGCCCTCATGGTGAACTCTCCAATTCAGATTCATTTTGTCCTGAGTCTCTTCCTCCTTTCTTGGGAATATTTCCTCCAAGGGCCCTTGTATCCAAAGATCCAGGTCTTCCTAAAATCTCCTCCCACCCACTCACCCACCATCTCCTCACTAATCTGTCTGAAGTAATATTTAAGAGTCATTGCCAACAACCGGGACTTTGATCCAGCAATCTTAGTCAAACAGAGCTCTAATTGTCACAACGGAATGTCCACCAGATAAGTCAGAGAGTTAAGTAAAGCCCAAGAGTCGGTCAATATCAGGAAGAGTGAGTATATATATATATATATATATATATATATATATATATATATATATATATATATATATATATATATATATATATATATATATATATATATATATATATATGTATATATATATGTGTATATGTATATGTATATATGTATACCTATTGACAGCGCCATAAATGGTGTGCATGAAGATCTATCAGTAAGCTAGTTACCTGGGAAATAAGGAACTGAAATTCGTCTTCCACAGAGCTGCCAAAATAATCTTCCAAAATCACAAGTTGTGCCACGCTGCACTCTTCAAATCTTGCTTCAGGCACTCATTAGCTGTGTGACCCTGGATAAGTCATTACCTTACCTCAATCCCAGTTTCCTCACCTGAACCTATAGGGACTCCCTAATACCTCTAGGATAAGATCCAAATTCTTCTTTCTATTATTTAAAGTTCTTCTCAGTCTGGCTCCAGCCTACCTTCCAGACTTACTACTTATGACTCCACTTTGAATGTTTTATATTCCAGTCTAACTGGCCCACTATTGGCTGTAAAGAGCAGCAGCAAACACATATACACTGCCAATTACACACCAGGCATCAGGATAAGTGCTATAAAAATATCTTATTTTTTTAATCCTCACAACAACCCTGGAAGGTAGGTGCTACGATTATCCACATTTTTACAGTTGAGAAAACTGAGGCAGGCAGCAGTTAGGTGACTTGCCCACAGCCACACTTCTAGTAAGCATAGGAGGCCATATTTGAATTCAGGTCCTCCTGACTCCAGGCCCCCTGCTCTAACCACTGCACCATCTGCCAGCTGTTCTCTTTGCACAGACACACCATTTCTGGAATGCATTTTTAAATCTAGCTTCATTTCTTATGACTTAAAAGTTTCTTTCTAGGATCGGTTCATATACCTTCCTCCTTAAAGAAACCTTTCTTAATGCTCTTACTTTTTAGTGCTTTCTCTCTCCTCAAAGTATCATGTTTATCTATGGTGGTGTCTGTCCAGTAGCATCCTTAAGGACAGTTGCTACTATCCATTTTGTCTTTGTATCCCTAGCACTGTGCCTTGGACATTTTCCCCCTAACTTCTAATTTCATAGATATAGAGAATTTCCCAGTGAGGGAACTGTCTTAGTAACTGTTCTGCAACAGGAGAGTCGCCTGGGGCCCTGAGAGGCTAAGAGACTTACCCAGAGTCACACAGCCAAGCTGTGTCAGAAGCCAGCCTTGAACCCAGGCTTCTCTGACTTTGAGGGCACTTGGCACTTCATCTTTGCCAAATAGCCACTTCATAAATGGGTGTTATATGGGACTGATTTTGCCTGGAACCTGGGGAATGAGGATCATGGATGACAGGATCTCAGGGACTGTACCCAAACCACTAGTTCATTGGACACCAGCTTCATGCTGGATTTTAATTCTGTTCATTCACTTGAGCTCCGCTGTGCACCAGCCCTATGGGGCAGACAGAGTTAGGAAGATGTGGCATTGATTTGGTGTTGGGGGTGAAAGATAGAGAGGAGTCAGTGATGCTCCCAACATGTCTAGGATAGGAAAGTAGGAAAAAGTCACCTGAACAGGAACTAGGGAAATCAGAAAAAAAAAAAAGAGTAGGCTTTTAGAAAATCACTTAATAAATATTTATTAAGTACCTACTATGTACATGGCAGGGGCAGCTAGGTGACACAGTGGATAGAGCACTGGGCCTGGAGTCAGGAAGATCTAACTTTAAATCCAGCCTCATACACTTGCTAGTTGTGTGACTCTGGGCAAGCCATTTAACCCTGTTTGTCTTAGTTCCCTTATTTGTAAAATGGGCTGGAGAAGGAAATGGCAAATCACTCCAGTATATTTGCCAAGAAAACCCCAAATGGGGTCACAGAGAGTCAGACATGGCTAAATGACTCAGTAACAACAAAGGCATCGTACCAGGCACTAGGCTAGGTGCTGGAGATACGCAGACAAAAGTGAAGCAGTTCCTACTCTCAAGAAACTTATATTCTATGAGGAAGAGAATGGGGGAGAGGAGGGAGGAAGAGAGATAATTTGGAACTCAAAGTTTTTAAAATGAATGTTAAAAATGATTTTTACATGTAACTGGGGAAAAATAAAATACTAAATAAATTTTTAAAAATAAAAAGAAAGAAACTTGTAATCTATAGGTGAAGACAATGTGCCTGGCACATAGTAGGTAATAAATGCTAGATGACTGACTGAACGATTATTTTCTTTTACACAGGTGCTCTAACACTTCACATAATCTATCCATGGTAGGAGACATTTCGATTACTGAATGAATTATATAAAAGTAATTTTAAGACCTGCTAAGGCTCAAGGAGACCAGCATGGAAGTAGGATTATAACTTCTAATTTTCAGACTTTGAGACAATGCACTCACATAATCTTTTTAGAAGCAGCTTTATAAATAGGTCACAACAGGCCAGGCACCATATCTTGCTCATTTTCTTGACAATATTCTTAATACTTAGTACCAACTTAATCCTTCTTTAGCTGCTAACTGTGAAGAATTAGAATCCAGCAATGAGTCCGACATAATTGAAATAAATTCCCAGGCTAAGAATGTTACCATTCCGGAAACAGGCTTTCTGATAGAGTATCTAAAAAGTAATACCAATGAACTACTGAAAGTCACACTAATGCTGGCATCTGTCTGAGAGGTGGGTTGGAGTGATGGAATAAGCAGTGGCCTGAGAATCAGGACTCTTCCACTTCCTACCCAGATGGGCCTACAGACAAGGTACTTGGTCTCCTTTTCTTCCTCATCTATCAAATAAAAACAGTAATGCAGGATTGCAACTTAAGAATTTTTTTTTTATCACTTTTGATGCCTGGCACATGGTAGATACTTAAGAAATACTTGTTGACTAATTTATTGACATATAAAAGTATGGCATAAATATCAATAAACATTTTTGGTCTTTTTTGTGATTTAATTATTTATTTGATACGATTTATTTTATTTTGGCCTACTCTGTGCCAAGCACTGTGAAAATTGCTAGAGATACAGTGAAATGCAGAAGACAGTCCCTTCTCTCAAAAAGATCACAGTGTAATGAGGGCAGACAGTGGTTAAAGGAAAATTCTTTGTTTGGGCTTTTACCTTGATTAATGAGGGAAAACTTAGGACAAAAAGAATTAAAAGGAATTTATTAAAGTACATCAAAGTTGCAGCTTACTGATGGGCTGATAACTAGAGATCAGCAATGCCTTTGAGATAGAGCCAGCTTTTATTGATAACTTTTGGACAGACAGACAGACAGAATGAGGTGAAGGCAATTCAGATAGGACCAATCAATGAAGGGGAATGATGGGCCACTGCATTTCAGTTCCTCCTCAAGGTAGAAGGAGATGACAACTTACCAGGCACAACATACTACATAACAAATAGAAGGTAATACCAAGCTGCAGACTAGGTGATGCCTCCTCCTACTCTGATTGATTAGCAGACCTAGGAACAATGGGTCATTGAGTCAGCATAATTTTGAGTACAACACACAAGTAACTATGTACAAAAATGATATTCAAGACAAACTGGAAATAATCATCAAGGTTT
Source organism: Notamacropus eugenii (assembly GCF_028372415.1). Lineage (NCBI taxonomy): Eukaryota > Metazoa > Chordata > Mammalia > Diprotodontia > Macropodidae > Notamacropus > Notamacropus eugenii. Next base: position 158,770,631 of record NC_092875.1, on the reverse strand, counting down.
ATAAAGTCTATAAATGTGATGTAAAGAAGTGTTAATGTATTCTTTAACAAAAGTCATTTCTTTTGCAGAGGTAGGGAGGGTGTTTCACTCCATTCACTCTAAATTTAAAAATCATTTTGGAATTGAAAAAGTAGAAAAATCTGTATTTTTCTCATTTTTAAATCAATAGGAATAGGAAGTGAATTAGTTGCACAACTGGTTGAAAGACTATTTTTGTAAAGCTGAACACTGTGTAATTATAAGAACCAGTTTTGCCCCCCAGAAAGGAGAGAAAGAAATAGATTTTCTTCTTTTTGTTGGAGTGGTAGAGGAAATGGATATGAAACTCTGTATACATTATCAGATGCAGCAATGCATTGATTGCTTTTGTCTATGACCCTGGTAGCAAGGGGTAGGGGATATAAGCCAGAAATCACTATTTGTAAAAACAAAAGGTAAATATAAAATTTATTGTAAAAAAAAATTTTTAGGATCACTGGACCTTGGACATAGATAGAGGGACCTTGGAGATCATCTATTACAAACTCTTCAGTTTACAGATGAGGAAACTGAAGTTCAGACAAAGGAAGTAATTTTGCCCAAGATAGTACATGGGGTAAACAGCAAAGCTCAAATTCAACCCAGTTTCTCTGACTCCAAATTCAACACTCTTTCCACCATACCCCAGGTTCCTGGTTGGTAGCACTCTATCAGCTAATCATTTAATATGACCATGAATAAGGGGTGTGTTGGAGCCAGCTCAAACCAACTCTCAAGAGCCAATTATTAAATTTTCAGTGTGATCATTTACACCATGGAAATTAGCAAAGGCTACAAATTGTTTTTTAGGGCAACTAGGTGACCCACAATATAGAGACAGGGTCTGGAGTCAGGAAGAACTAAGTTCAAATCCAGGCTCAGATGCTTTCTAGCTGGGTGAGGTAGAGCAAGAAACTTAACCCTATTTACCTCAATTCTTCAACTGTAAAAATGAGCTGAAGGAGAGCTATACACAACTGAAATGATTAAACAATATGCTCCTATTCTTTCATGAACTGTGAACACCATTCTCTGAGAAAATTACAGGAAATAATCTCATAGGATATGAAGAAATTAGACGTGCTTTTGTAGGGCTTGAAATAACTAAGCTGAGGTGTAGCCAAGAGGCTGGGGTAGAGAAAATACTCAGCTGAGCTCTCCCAACATTCCCCTTCAAACAATTTTAAAATAACACTGCAAGACTTGAACTTCCATGAGCCAAGATGGTGGAGTGATCTGCAAATCTATCCCCCTCCCCTTATTGACCTTGAAAAACCCAGAGAATATTTCCCCAGGAAAAATCCTGGAACAGTAGGATCAGCCGAAGGAGTAAACAGTCATTTAGTCCATGAAGCTAGGAAAATCGCAAAGCAGGGGTGGAGTCCCTCTTGCTGTGACTGAAGGAGACCAGTGCAGGACTGGAACTGTCCCAGGTAGCCCCATCTCAGCGTGCCAGGAGAAAGTCCTGAGTCCCAGGGGGACAGAGCTCATAAACGCCAATACCAGGACCCCAGGCATGCCTCAGCATAGCCAGGGAAATCAGGAAGACACTATCGCAGATGGGTTCACCAACTGCTGAGCTTGCCTATGCTCTAGTTCAGGAGAGGGGACCTCCTGTAGCCAAACCACCCCTCCCATACACTTAATGCAGTTGGCTTCAGGGTAACTCTAGAAACTCAGAAAGACTTCACCAGGCCTCTGCTTTGGCACACCAATCACCTCAGCACCAGTTAAGCTGCAGTATTTTAGCTTTTAGATGAAAGAACCAGAGGCTACAATACACAAAGCCTCAAGTTCTAAGCACAAGAACCATGGGACAGAGCCCCTTGTGCCCCAGAAGCAGAGATCCACTTTAAAAACCAGGAAAAGAGTGATCAAGACAACAGAATCTTTCTATGGGGACAAGGACCAAAACACAAATACCATACAGGTCAGCATTGAGACTGTACTCCCATCTGAAACATCAGAAAGGAATACAAACTGGTCTCAAGCCCAAAGAACATTCTTGGAAGAGTTCAAGAAGGATTTTAAAAGCCAAATTGAAAATTAGAAGAAAAACTGGCCAATGATTTTAAAAATATGAAAAAAGAAATGAAGAATTCAAAAGGAAAATTGGACAAATGGAAAAGGAAGTATAAAATCTAACTGGGAAAAGTAGACAAATGGAAAAAGAAGTGCAAAACCTAACTGAAGAAAATGACTCCTTAAAAGGAACAAATGGGCAACTGGAAAGGGGGATGCAAAAGTTAACTGAAGAGAACAATCTATTAAAAATTAGAATTGGTCAAGTAGAAGCAAATGACTCTATGAGACATCAAGAATCGGTCAAACAGAATACAAAGAATGAAAAAATAGAAGAAAATGTAAAATTCCTCATTGGAAAAACAACTGACCCATAAAATAGATCCAGGAGAGAAAAATCTAACAAATATTGGTCTGTCGGAAAGCTATGATGAAAAAGAAAGTCTTGGACAATATCTTCCAAACAATCATCAAGGAAAACTGGCCAGAGGACCTAGATATAGAGGGCAAAATAGTCATCAAAAGAATTCACCATTCACCTTCTGAAAGGGAAGCCAAACTGAAAACACTAATGAATATCATTGCCAAATTCCAGAACTATCAAGTGAAGGAGAAAATACTGCAAACAGCCAGAAAGAAACAATCAAATATCAAGGAACTACAGTCAGGATCACACAGGATCTTGCAGCTTCTACATTAAAAGATCAGAGGGATTGGAATATGATATTCCATAAGGCAAAGGAGCTGAAAAACAACCAAAGATCAATTACCCAGCAAAACTGAGCATAATATTTCAGGCAAGGAGATTGACATTCAGTGAAATAAGGGATTTCCAGACCTTGCTGATGAAAATTCGATCATCAAACACAAGTCTCAAGAGAGGTATAAAAAGATAAATGGGGGGGGGGGGAAACTTGTTATTCAATATGGGCAAACTCTTTCTATCCCTATAAGGGAAGATGATACTCATTAACCTTCACAAATATACAAATACTTGTATATTTATTATGATATTTAAAAGGGATATACGTACAGAGAGGGAATGGGCACAAATTAAATGATGTGATGATAAAAATGTGATTTAAGTTTGCAAAGGGATTGTAACAGGAGATGTGAAAAGGAGGAGGCAGAAAAAGGTAAATTACATCACAGAAAGAGGTACGAAAACATATTACAGTAGAAGGAAAGAGGGGAGAGAGATGAGCATTGTTTGAGATTTACTCTCATCTGATCTGGTTCAAGGAGGGAACAACAAACTCAGTTAAGTATAGAAATTTAACTAGCTCTATAGGCAGTAGGAGGGGAAAGGGGAAAAAAAGGGAGGGGAGGCTAAAAGGGAGGGAAGAAGTAGTAAGGGAAAAGGGGGGTAAAAGGGAGGGGGGCTGAAAGAAGGGAGGGAAGACTGAGGGAGGCAGTAACCAAAAATTAAGACTCTATTGTGGAGGGGAAGGGAGAAGGGAGAACTAAAAGCATATATGGGGAGAAAGAGGATGAAGGGAAAGATACAGACAGTAATCATAACTGTGAATGTGAATGGGATGAACTCTCCTATAAAACAGAGGAGGATAGCAGAATGGATTAAAAAACATAATCCAAAAATATGTTGCTTACAAGAAACACATTTGAAACAAGGGGATACACACAGGGTAAAGGTAAAAGGTAAGAGCAGAATACATTATGCTTCAGCTGTTGTAAAACAAGCAAGGGTAGCAATCCTAATCTCAGACAAAGTAAAAGTAGAAATAGATCTAATTAAAAGAGATAAGGAAGGAAACTATATCCTGCTAAAAGGCACCATAGACAATGAAGCAATATCATTGCTAAAGATATATGCACCAAGTGGTAGAGGAGAAGTTATGGGAGTTACAGGAAGAAATAGACAGCAAAACTATACTAGTGGGGGACCTCAACCTTCCTCTCTCTGAACTTGATAAATCTAATCTCAAAATAAACAAGAAAGAAGTTAAGGAGGTGAGTAAAACTCTGGATAGGGTAGATATGATAGATCTCTGGAGAAAAGTGAATGGGGATAGAAAGGAATATACCTTTTTCTTAGTGGTACATGGCACATATACAAAAATTGACCATGTACTAGGGCATAAAAATCTCACAATCCAGTGCAGAAAGGCAGAGATAGTTAATGCATCCTTCTCAGATCATAATGCAATAAAAATTATATGTAATAAATGACCATGGAAAGATAGACCAAAAATTAATTGGAAAATAAATAATCTAATACTAAAGAATAAGTGAGTTAAACAACAAATCATAAAAACAATCAACAACTTCATTCAAGAGAATGACAATAATGAGACAACCTACCAAAACTTTTGGGATACTGCAAAAGGAGTTCTTAGGGAAAATTTTACATCATTGAATGCCTACATGAATAAAATAGAGAAAGAGGAGATCAATAAATTGGGCATGCACCTGAAAAAAGCTAGAAGAAGAACAAATTGAAAATCCCCATGCAAATACCAAATTAGAAATACTGAAAATCAAAGGAGAGATTAATAAAATTGAAATTAAGAAAACTATTGAACTAATAAATAAAACTAAGAGTTGATTTTATGGGAAAAAAACAATAAAATTGATAAATCTTTGGTCAATTTGATTTAAAAAAAGAAAGAAGAAAACCAAATTATCAATATCAAAACCAAAAAGGGTGAACTCACCTCCAATGAGGAGGAAATTAAAACAATAATTAGAAATTGTTTTGCCCAACTATATACCCATAAATTTGACAATCTAAGTGAGATGGATGAATATTTTTTAAAAATATAAATTTGCCCAGATTAACAGAAGAGGAAGTTGCATACTTAAATAACCTCATCTCAGGAAAAAAAAATTGAATAAGCCATCAATGAGCTCCCTAGGAAAAAATCTCCAGAGTCAGATGGATTTACAAGGGAATTCTATCAAAAGTTTAAAAAACTTAATTCCAATGCTATATAGACTGTTTGGGAAAATTGGTGAAGGAGTCCTACCAAATTCTTTTTATGACACAATATGGTTCTAATACCTAAATCAGGAAGAGCCAAAACAGAGAAAGAAAATTATAGACCAATTTCTCTAATGGATATAGATGCAAAAATTTTAAATAAGATATTAGCAATAAGAATACAGCAATTTATAATGAGCATAATACATTATGATCAGGTAGGATTTATACCAGGAATGAATGGTTCAATGGTTCAATGGTTCAATATTAGGAAAGCTATCAGCATGATTAATCATATCAACAACAAAACTACTAGAAACCATATGATTATCTCAATAGATGCAGGAAATACTTTTGATAAAAAAAACACCCATTCCTATTGAAAATACTGGAAAGCACAGGAATAAATGGAGCCTTCCATAAAATAATAATCAGTATCTACCTAAAACCATCAGCAAGCATTATCTGTAATGGGGATAAGGTAGATGCACTTTCAGTAAGATCAGGGGTGAAACAAGGATGTCCATTATCACCACTGTTATTCAATATGGTACCAGAAATGTTAGCTGTAGCAATAAGAGAAGAAAAAGAAATTGAAGGAATTAGAATAGGCAAAGAAGAAAGTAAGTTATCATTCTTTGTAGATGATATGAGGATATACTTACAGAAAGAAAATCAAGTAAAAAACTACTTGAAATAATAAACAACTTAGGCAAAGTTGCAGGTTACAATATAAACCCACCTAAATCTTTTGCATTTCTATATATTACTAACAAAGTCCAACAGCAAGAGATAGAAAGAGAAATTCCATTTAAAGCAATGGTAGACACTATAAAATATCTGGGAGTCTACCTGCCAAAACAAACCCAGGGACTATATGAACACAATTACAAAACACTTTATGCACAAATAAAGTCAGATCTAAGTCAGTGGAAAAACATCAGTTGCTCATGGGTAGGCCAAACTAATATAATAAAAATTACAATTCTACCTAAATTAATTTAGGTAGCATAATCAATCTACTAACAGATCAAACTAACAGATAATTATTTTCTAGAGTTAGAAAAAATAATATCAAAATTCATCTGGAAGAACAAAAGGTCCAGAATATCAAGGGAATTAATGAAAAGAAATGCTAGGAAAGGTGGCCTAGTCCTACCAGATCTCAAATTGTAATATAAAGCAGCAATCACCAAAACCACTTGGCTAAGAAATAGAGGGGTAGACCAGTGGAATAGGTTAGGTACTCGAGACACAGTAGTCAATGAATATAGCAATCTACAGTTTGATAAACCCAAGGAACCCAGTTTCTGGGATAAGAACTCACTGTTTGACAAAAACTGCTGGGAAAACTGAATAATTGTGTGGTGGAAATTGGGCATAGACCAATGTCTGACACCATACTCAAGAATAAAGTCTGAATGGATACATGATCTAGGCATAAAGACTGATACTATCAACAAATTAGGAGAACAAAGAATAGAGTATTTGTTAAATTTATGGAGAATGGAGAAATTTTTGACCAAACAAGAGATACAGAACATTACAAAGCACAAAATGGATAATTTTGATTACATTAAATTGAAAAGGTTTTGCACAAACAAACCCAATGCAACCAAGATTAGGAGGGAAGCAGAAAATTGGGGGGGAAATTTTGCAACTAATGTCTGTGATAAAGGTCTCATTTCTAAAATATATAGAGAACTGAGTCAAATGTACAAGAATATAAGTCATTCCTCAACTGATAAATGGTCAAAGGATATGAACAGGCAGTTTTCAGAGGAGGAAATTAAATCTTATTTATAGTCACATGAAAAAATACTCTAAATCACTATTGATTAGAGAGATGCAAATCAAAACAACTCTGAGGTACCATATCACACCTATCAGATTGGCTAACATGACAAAAAAAGGAAGATGATAAATGTTGGAGAAGAAAAGCTCATGTTTTTCCACTCTCTTAGAATTAGTGGAATACTAATTCATTGTTGGTGGAGCTGTAAGCCGATCCAACCATTCTGGAGAGCAATTTGGAACTATGCCCAAAGGGTTACAAAAATGTGCATATCCTTTGACCTAGCTATATTGCTTCTAGGACTCTATCCCAAAAAGATCATAAAAACGGGAAAGGGTCTCACATGCACAAAAATATTTATAGCAACTCTCTTTGTGGTGGCCGAGAAGTGGAAATCAAGGGGATGTCCATCAACTGGGGAATGGCTGAACAAGTTGTGGTATATGAACGTTATGGAATACTATTATGCTATGAGAAATGATGAACAGGAAGACTTCAGAGAGTCCTTCCAGGACTTATATGAACTGATGCTGAGTGAAAGGAGCAGAACCAGGAGATCACTGTACACAATAACAACCCCAGTGTGTGAGGACTTTTTCTGGTAGCCCTTCACAGCAATGCAAGGACCTAAAAAATTCCTAATGGACCCTTGAGGCAAAATGCCTTCCATATGCAGAGAAAGAACTATGGAATTGGATCGAAGAATGAAGTAGACTATTTTCTTTTGTGTTATGTTTTGTTTTGTTTTGGGGGTTTTTTTTCATGGTTTCTCCCATTCATTTTAATTCTTCTGTGCAATATGACTAAGGTGAAAATGTGGGTAATAAGAATGTATGTGTAGAACCTATATAAGATTGCACACCATCTCAGGAAGGGAGGAGGGAGGGAGGTGGCAAGGAGGGAGAAGGGAGAGAAAATCTAAGATATATGGAAGTGATTGTAGAAAACTGAAAACAAATTCATTTAAAAAAAGTAACTCCTCAAAAATAATAAAATAGATAACACCTCAAATTGAATTCTGGAGTGGCAGAGCCAACAAAAGGGCAGAATGAGACTTTCTTCCAACCCAAAACAATTTAGGTGGTTGGAAAGAGAGTTCTGTGACATGGGGTGGAGACTGACCCAAAGCCCACATGGATGAAACAGTGGTGGGACCAAGTGGTTGTGACAGAAGCAGCAGCTTCAAGATTTCTCAAGTCAGAGATGGGTAGGAGAACTGGCAACCAATCAGAAAGAGACTACACGAGACCCCTTTCTATCACTGGACACAAGACCAAATATTGTTTGGTAACTTCATTGTCTATACCTACTCTGGTTTGTTCAAGGGTGAAAAGCACTTTCAGTCAAGAAGAATTGAGAGCCCTGAGCAGCATTATTGCTTTTGGTCACAAGGGATCAGAGACCCTGAGGAATAGTATCACTTCTGGTCCCAAGGTAGCAGGGTCCCTGAGGGACAGTATTGATTATAATCCCAAGGGAACAGTGGCCTTTCCTGGGTAAGAACCAGAGTACAGAGTAGAAGAACAGTGACCACACTTCTCTTCAGATCATACTACCTTGGAACACCAAAAACTTTCAAACCCTCAGAATTAGCTCTGAAAACAGCATTACAAAAAAGCCTTAGCCTTCCCTCTGTCTCCATGCTGGAAACAGAGTCCAACTTTAACATAAAGTTCAAAATCAAAATATAGAGGGGAAAAATAAGCAAACAATGAAAAAAAGAACCTGATCAATAAAAAACTACTGTGGTGACAGGGAAGATCAAGACACAAACTCAGGAAAAGATAATGAAGTCAAAAGAGCTACAAGCAAAGCCTTAAAGAAAAAAGATGAATGGGACACAAGCCCAACAAGAATTCCTAGGAGAGCTAAAAATTATTTTCAAAACCAAATAAGAATGGTAGATGAAAAATCAGGTAAAGAAATGAGAACAAAGGAAAAACATTATGAAATGATTATTAATAGCTTGGTAAAAGAGGCACACAAAAAATGCTAAAGAAAATAACACTTTGAAAAACAGAATCGGCAAATGAAAAGAGAAGTACAAAACTTCACTGAGTGAAAACTTTGATGAAAATAACTCCTTCAAAAGCAGGTAATTGCTGAGCTACATTGAAAGGTTATGGGTAGCACCTGGAGACAACCTCTATCTTGTAGGGTAGATCTCCCAGAAGACTCCTATTCCAGGTTCACATTTGAACTCAGGTATTCATGTGGAGGGGCAACACATACCTTCTATACTGCAAATCCACTAATGTCTTCCTGTGACATCAGCACACTGTTCTCACTGGTCTTTACTGGAATAGGTCTGCTCTCCTGATCGCACTGTCTCTGTCAGTCACTGCTCTGATAGACACATAATTTGTACTAGATGCTTTCTGTGAGACAGGTAGTCTCTACAACGTTGCCTAGCTATGTTTCCAATGCTTCAAGTTTCTGGGTCAGCTAAAAGCTTTGACTATCTCTTCCTCACAGAAGAGTGAATACTGCCATGCTCCCTTAGTTTGAAGCCTATGTGTGGGATTTTTTTCCAGCTCTTTTATTAAATACACACACACATAAATAAATGAATGAATAAATAAATAATAATGAATGAAAATAAAGATGAATGATAGCAGAGAGAGAGAGAGAGAGAGATGAAGAGATGGATAGAGAGATGGAGACAGCAATAGTTGGATGGATGGATCATTGTCCTAGGAACCAAAAGAAAACTTCCCCTATCTTATTTCCTCAGAACTCTTTGACTATTGCTGAAGTATTTTATCTCACTGAGAGATGATTCCCATTCCCAGGCTCCAAGCACTTTAGAACAAATATCAGGTCATGTCAACTAACTAGTCTCCTTAAATTTAGTCTTTTTTTCTGACTCTCTTTCTTGGTCCAAGACTTTCCCTTTGAAAAGAGACCTCACACTAGCTTATGGTAAGTGATCCATATACATCCCAAATTTATATCTTTGAAGATTACACTATAATTTAGGTGGTGATTACTTGCCCAGTATTTACCAAACCATTCAGAAGTCTTGGGAAGTCTCAGTTTTTCAAAGTGCAATTAAGTTTCTCCCACACTACAGATAAATGGGTGGTGAAAAGTTACAGACACAAGCTTATACAAAGGGACAAGGTCATTGTCCCTTTTCTCTGTCTAATCACATTCTTCCCCTATTGCCTTTTTAAAAATATAATTCTGTTGGTAAAAAGTCCAGAGGGTTTTTAAGTTCCTCCATTACATGCAAAGATTTTTAAAATTGCTCCTGACTGATCAAAGGGCAAATGTTGCCCCAGTTTTCAAAAAGGGAAGAAAGCAAGGTTTTTAAACTATTCAGCAGTGAGCTTGATTTGCATTCCTGATGAAATTAGAGGGATGGCTAACAAACATCTTGAAATGGACTCAGTGATTACAAAAATAAAAGTCAGCAGGTCTTCATTGAGAACAGAGCATGCCAGAAGAACCTCATTTCATTTTCCTGCAAACTTACTAGAAAAAATAAAAATCTCTTGTGGAGAGAAATGGAGTCATTTGGGCAAGATGATAGTACAGTTAGGCATATTTAGAACTGGTAGAATGCCAGGACCCAAAGAGTAATCATTAGAGGTTTGATGTGAACTTAGAAGGCAGTTCCTAATGGATTACCCCAGGAATCTGTGCTTGGTCATGTGCTCTTTAACATTTTTTTTTAAACTAGGTTTCCCTTTCTCACCCAGACAGGAAGAACAGAGGCTACTCCTGGGAGTAGCACGGGAGTTTTGCCCTACTCCATTTCTGAACTGGGTCAGTTCACCCTTCCTTAGGCAACCTAGTGTCCCCTTTTCCCTACCCTTCTCACATCTCAATGTTGAACTTAGTGCAAACATTTGATCAGCTTAGCCCTACCTAGATAGATCTCTAGGGCTCAAGAGTTCTGCCAGCTTTAACCTCCCCAGGAAATGGAGTTACAGGTATGCACCACCACACTCAGTCTATTCTTTAACAGGTTTACCAATGACTTGAATGAAGACATAGATAAAATATTTATCAAATATGAAATATGGCATAACAATGGAAAGAATGATATAACAGATAAAAGTTAGGATTCAAGAAGTCTTGACAGGCTACAGAATATTTCAGTCATTGAAAAGGATGAAATTTAATAGAGAAAATCTGAGGTCTTACATTTGGATATATAGAAGAAGTCAACTTTGCAAGTACAATCAGAAATGGATGTGACTAGACAATAATTTGTCTGAAAAATACATGGGGTTTGTAGAGGACCACACCACAAAACATCAGCTTTGCTTGTATTTGGAAAATAATAGTGTTTAGGTTTAGAGAAGTAAAAATCCTGTTAGATTCTCCTCAACTCAGACCATATCCAAACTATTCTGGATCCAATGTTTCTCCAGAAATTGTTAAACTGGAAAGCGTTCAAAGGAGGGTAACCAGGATGTCAAAGAACCTCAAAATCATGCCATAAGAGTATTACTTGACAGAATAGGGGACATTTACCCTGGAGAAAAGAAGAGTTGTGGGGAGCAGGGATTAGGGAAGGAACATGAGAACTATCATGGAATGACTCCTAAATCAACAAATCCAGATCTTGTCTTTTTCCTGAGCTCCAGTCCAACATCACCTATTAAATATTTTAAACTGGATGTTAAATAGATATTTAAAACTCCACAGAATCGAATTTACCTTTTCCCCAAAAACCATCCTTCTTAATTTCCCTTTTTCTGTCATGGACATCACCGTCATCATGGTTTCTGAGACTCCTTCCAACTATGAGATTCATATAATTCTATATTTCTGTGAAAAGAATATCTAAGATTCCATGATATAATACAAATGGAGTTGTAGGGTGCAGGGTCAGCTCTAACTCAACCTTTCTGTACTTTCCCCTTCCTTTCTTTTCCTTCCTTTCTCACTATGAAAATGTGAATTATTATTAAAGCTAGAAGGGACTTAGATATCATCTAGTTCACTAAAGAATCAGAGGATCATGAATTTGGAATTGTAAGGGACTTTAAAAATCATGGTACAACACTCACACTTTGTAGATGAAGAAACTGGGGGTCAGAAGTTAAATGACTTCCCCAAGGTCATTCAGGCTCTTAGTGGCAGAGTCAGAATTTGAACCCAGGTCCTCTAACTCCAAGCCTCTCATTTTATAAAGAAGGAAACAGATACTCAAAGAGGGAAACTGGCTTGTCACACACACACACAATCAAACACACACATACATATGTGTGCATGCATGCAAAATGATTTGTTGGCAAATCCTACATCTTTTAACTCCTAGTCCAGTCCTCCCACTATACTTCAGTAACTGTTGAATGGTTGGGTTGCTATCTGGTACAATGGAAAAAACCACTTGGCCCTGCAAGCCAGACGATCTGAGTACAAATCCCACCTCTGTGAGATGTTTACCACCTCTGTGACTATTAGCAAGTCACCTAAGTTCTCAGAGCTTCAGCACACTCATCTGTAAAAGGAAGAGGTTGGATGACCTCTCTGATCCCTTCTAGCTCTAGACCTATGAATTTTTGATAAACACAATCATTGCCAACCAAGATTCCGAGCTAATTACTGTGTGGCAGAGTTGAGAGACTCAAACCAATATTTAGGGTTTAGATGTGAATCAGCTGTAATGGGGTGAAGGTGGGGCAGTGTGGGCTATGCTTCTTTTGCCTAAAGAGGAAGACGCGTAGCACCTGCTGCATGAAGACATTGAAGCCCTCCCGGAAGACAATGAACCTAAGCCAATCTGATTCCCAAAGCACATTAAGTTCTGATCATAGCCAGGTGAAACACTGAATACTGTCAGGCCAAGTTCATCTAGTAGGCAGAGCATTCTGTTCAAGTAAGAGCAACCCAAGGAAAAACAGGATTTGAGATTGTCCTCTAACTTCCTGCCAGCTCCTGTTTGTGTTTCTAGGTTTCTATGGATCTTATCCACATTTTAAAATGCACTCTGGACATCAATTAAAAACTGCATTTTTGATTCACTGATTTACTGGGTCTTTTATGTAATAGGGTTAAAGTAGCAGGTACTAACTCTGACCTGTACAAAAATTCCTGGAACCCATCACAATGTCAGTCAACAGAAACCAAAAAACTTTAAAGCTCATTTTACATATTTTATGGGTGTATACATGGCTCAGGAAACTCACCACAGAACAGGCCAAATGGGATGAAGACCCCAGAAACATACCACATGATCAGTATCAGAAATGAGCTCTAACAAGGGTGACAAGCAAGGGGCTTCTCCATCTTAGCTCAAAGCACAGGATCTATACAATAAAGAACTGGATTTTCTCAAAACAACATATGATGTTTAGACTTGAAGTCCCATGTTAAAATTCTAACTCTTCTACTACCTGGTGATTTGGTCTGGGTAATGAAGCATGGTGAAGAGAGGTAGACTCTGGACATTTGAGTCAGGAAGACCTGCATTTGAATCCTGTAGCTATGTGACCCTATACAAATCAATCAACCTCTCTGGTTCTCAGTATCCTCATCTGTAAAACAAGAAGGTTGGATTTGATTACCATCCAACTCTAACTAGATAATAATATGGCATTTATTCTGATCTTCTATGAGTCTCTGAGCATTGCATGTCTGGAGTTTCTAATTAACAAAGTTTTACGGAAAGTCTAATCTGAAGTAGGAAAAAGAGTTCTGGGTAATTTGGGGGAAATGCTGTTAACAACCTGTCCTTCATTTTTGAAGAGGACTAGTGACATCTTGGGGGTAATGTCTTGACTTGCACATGAATTAGATTTAAGTGAGGCAGAGTTGCACGAAGTCATCAGCCTCAATCTCTCTTCCTGAGTCATCGAAGTTCTGTGACAGGACAAAAGTCAAGAGAATTGGTGATGGCCTGGGATGCAGTGGATGACCTTGGCATTTTTGGTGCACTCCACAGAGCCTACTTCAGCAACCTCCATGGCTATTGGAACAAATTGTTGTTATCTGCCCATTCTACCAAGGAAAATCTTCACATGCTTGGGGTAGACATCACCCAAACTCTGGTTTGAGGCCTGTGGGTTATCCCCAACCTGGTTTGACCTGGTTGGGAAAAACATACAATTAAATTCAATGTTTATAGGATCTTTCAATGCTTTAAAAATTGTTTATAATGTACTTTAATACAATCTTGTCATAACAATGGCATTACAGGATAAGGGCAATATCTTTACTACATATATTATCACTTGGGGTAGAGTAGGAGGTAGCATCTGTGATTTTGTTAGATTATATGAAAACTCTCAGTGTAGAAATTCTCTTTATCAATTGCAGTTCCCTTGCAATTTATATTCATAAAGAATTATCTGAGGGTTGATTGACCTGCTTAGAGTCACAAGGCTAGTATGTGTCAAAGAACTTAGGCCTTCTTGACTTCAAAGCTAGTCCTCTGACCACAACACTATATTGCCTCTCTATTCCATGGCAGATACATTATACATTACCATTCATATAGGATGCCAGTGTACTCTATCCTGGTGATGTCTAAAATATTGTGTTTAATTCCAGGTGCCATATTTTAGGAAGACCATTGACCAACTGGACCATGCCATATGGTTCAGCTATCCAAAAGTGGAATGCGCTGCTGCAGGAGGTAGTGAGTGCCCACTCATTCAAGCACAGGCTAGATGACCACTTATTGGATACGATGTCAAATGGGATCTTCAATTCTTCACATTAGGTTGGATTAGATGGCTCTTGAGGACTCTTCCAACTCTGAGGTCGACTCGAGAAACTCTTTCCAACCTTTTCATCCTTCCTCCTCCAGAATCTTACTCCAGCAGGCATTACTTCTTTCACTTATTGATCTTCAATTGCTCCTTCACCACTGTCTTATACCCGGAGCCTTACAAATACACCCAGATTCCCCAAATTATTTTTAAAAATTAATAAGAATTTCCTTTAACCCTTCTATTCCAATCCAGATTTTCCCTTTCATTGTTTAATCTACTAGAGTGCAAGCTAAGGGCAGGAACTACATTTTATCCAAACTTTATATCTCTCCTCATAATTATTACAGTGCTTAAAAAGTGGTTCTTGTTATAGCTATTTTGTCAAGGCCTTCTGGCCCTCCTGCGCTCTAGTCTTTTTTCTCCCTCTCTCTGTGGGACGTTTGATTTATGGAAAATTTTCTATTGTAAATGACTGACTAGAAGTATGATATTATCTATATTTTCCAGTCCCTGTCTTAAAACACTGCTTGCCTTGGGATTTTATAACAGCTTATTATATTCTCTGTCTCATTCAGAAAGTTTCTTTAAGCTACCCATGTATGATACATGGAAAAGCTATAGGTACTTTTATGAGTTTTGTAAAATATTAAACTTCTCTGAGTGTGGCTTTTATCTGTCAAAGTTTAATGGATCTTCAGGGAATGGCAAAGATTTTTTTTAAAAAAACAATGATGGTGAAAAACAAAATAAGGTTGTTATTTGCTCACTATGGGAATAGGCAACACAGCTATTTTAGAGTACTAGTTTAACATCTTCAGTGCCCTCTATTGGTGAGATTGTAGGAGCCATGAGCAAATGATCTGAAAAGCAGTTCAACTATGTTTTTGATTTCTGTGTTGGCTGCTTGTGGAAAGATGAAGGTGGCTGTGGGAGGAGATGGACACGGGTCTAGAAGGAAAGCCCAGTAAGAAGCTAATGTTAGACACAGAGTAGAGGACAGAAAAACTTGAATATAGTCCCATTTGTGTCAAATAAACTAACATCTTCTCATCCCTAAAAATATCTGCCCTACCTATCCTAACTTATGGTAAAGATCACATGAGCAAAAGGGCATGAAAATGTCCTGTAGACTGTAAAGCAACACGCAAACATGTCAGAAGGGTAGTTCCTAATACAGGGAGGAGAAATGAGTTACTAATGAAAAGGAGGAAGATAATCACCTATATGATACTGTGGGTAAATCCATAAAGAGTTTTAAAAAAGAAAATAAGAGCACAGCATTCATCTTAATGTTATAGACCAAAGATGCAAATTTTTAGTTAAATTAAACAAGTATTTTGAGCATCTACCTACTATAGTCCCAGGATTTAAGTATTAGAAATATCAGTGGCCACATGAGAGAATCCAGAACCCAAGCCTAGTTTGCATAATCATTGATTTTTATGGGATATACAACACGTGTCACACCCTGCACGTTAGAATACCTCCTCAGTTTTCTGAAGGTCTTTCAGATACCTACAGCTGTGTGCTAGTTGTGTGACCTTGGGCAAGTCACTTAACCTCTGTTTGCCTCAGCTTCCTCATTTGTAAAATGAGGATAATAGTAGCACCTACCTCCCAGGGTTGTTGGGAAGATCAAATTAGATATTTGTAAAGCAGTTACACAGTGCCTGGCACCTAGCAGGCATCATATAAATACTTATTCCCTTTCCCTCTCTGCTCGCTCCCAACTTCCTCCCACAGCCTCTTGAGGAACTGCTAGAGGCCAGATAATTCTTACTGAGTTCATGCCCTGTCTAGGACTTGAAAACACTTTTTGGATTATTGGATTATTAAAGTTGTATCTTTTATGTGAAAAAAGCTGCTGGGTTTTTTGCACCTTGGAGATTATATCTCTGCACCTTTTCAATGCTCTTGCAGAGTGGGGGTTTTTTTTGGGGGGGGGGGGAATTTCTTTCAGCCCAAAAATTATAGGATCATAAAATCACAGATTTAGGGTTGAAGGAACTTTCAGAATCATCTAATACTAAGAGCTAACATTTATATAGCACTGATTATGGGCTAGTTACTTAACGAATATTATCTCATTCGATTGAAACAACAGTCATGGCAGGTAGGTGCTATTATTATCCCCATTTTACAGATAAGAAAACTGAGATTAAGTGACTTATTCAGGGTCACACAGCTAGTAAATGTGAGGCCAGATTTGAATACATGTCTTCCTGATTCCAGGCCTGCACTCTCCTCATTGGAGAGAGAGAGAGAGATACACCAAGGGGTCTATGACCCAAATAAAGACTCTGCTCTAGTTCAACCCCTTCATTCAAGGAAACAGGCCCAGAGAGGGTCAGTGATCTGCTCATCGTCACACAGGTAAAGGTAGAACAAGGATCTGAACTCAGGTTCTCTAACTTCAGAGCTAGTGCTTATTGCTCTTTTAAAAAAAGAGATTGCTATTTATACATTTCACTTTTTCATTGCCTAGATTTGAGGCAGCTAGATTGTAACAGTGGACAGTGTAACTTGTGACAGTGAACTTGTAAGTCAGGGAGATCCGAGTTCAAATCCTCCCTCAGATGGTTACTAGCTGTGTGACCCTGGATAAGTCCCTTCACTGTGATTGTCTCAGTTTCCTCAAGTATAAATGGAGGACAAAAATAGCAACTACCTCACAGGATGATTGTGAGGATCAAATGAGGTAACAAGTAAAGTTCTTTGCAAATCATAAAGCTTTCTATTTATGCTAGCTATTATTATTGCTTTTATCGATAATGTGTTAAGTTGTTTTTTAGTTGTGTCTGACTCTCAGTGATCTCCATTCAGGGTTTTCTTGATAAAGATACTGGAGTGATTTATCAGTTCCTTTTCCAGCTCACCTTACAGATGAGGAAACTGAGGCAGACATGTTTGAGTGGCTTGCCCAGAATCACCCCGATAGTTAGTGTCTGAGGTCAGTTTTGAAATCAGGAAGATGAGTCTTCCTGACTCCAGGACCAGTAATCTATCCACTACAGCACCTAACTACCTTCATCATCATCATCATCCCTTTTATTCCTTCCTTACCCCCTTCTCTGAGAAGAATCCCTTATAACAAATAACAAAAAGAAAAAGATGTGGAAAAGAAATAAAAAACAGCAATACATCGTAACTAACAAGTCTAATGTCCTGTGCTCCACACTTGACATTTCAGCATTTCTGCTTACTTTATCATACCTGGTTAACTCCTCATAGCATTCCAGCATTAAAATGTTTAATTGGTCAAACTGTACAAAACTACAGCTCAAGAAATGCTTTTTTATTTTGTAACAAAACCAGAATCTGCTAAAACTAAGGTATTGCTGTCTTTTTTGCTCTTTGAATTTTTATTTTTTTAATGGTTATTCTATTTTCATTCTAAGGAGTCATTATCTTAATTATAGCCAAACCACCACCTCCACCACCACCCCCCTAATAATAAAAACCCATTGTGAAAAGACTCTGACAAGATGAAATGGCATGGAAAATAATCCCGTCAGTCATATTGATAGCCAGAATGGTTCCCCAACGTTTACAGTTGTCATAATGGCAGGACAGAATTTGAAATCTTAGAGAAACAGGAAGTTGTGTGCTCTGGGATGTGTCTGGAATTCCCAATGAAGGAAGAGCACATTTGCTACAAGCTGTTGCTGCCCTCATCTGGTCGTTCTCACAAATCAGATTCCTTGTTTTGTGAGATTTTTTTTTCCTGATAAGGAATAATGGATAGGAACTGGATCTGCGATTTCATTTGTATAGGGAAATTCCAATTAAAACTTCCTCTAACAAAATAGATCAGTATCTTGTCTTCAAAATATAGTCTTAAAGAATTGACCAGAGCACTGAGAGTTTAAATGATTTGCCTGGATCCTATGGTAGTCCAGGCCAGGTTTTCCACTCTTCTGGTCTCCCAAGATCTTGCTAGAGAAGGGAAGTTTTACACAGATATCCAGGTTGCCTCTTGCACCATGCCATTTAAAGACAACAATTTAAGTAGACTTCCCAAGACAGGTTAGGTCATATTTTAAGTATCCAATGATAAAAACAAGTTTGGATAGAGATTCTGTCAGAATTTTTGAGGGACTTCTCAATTTTCAAGTCATTTCCTTAGACTTAGGGAAAGCAAAAGCAAAAACAAAGAAAAGCTGTGAAATTATACAAGTTAGAATAAAGATCATAGGATCATAGATTTATAGCTTAAAAGGAACTCATAGGTCATATATTGGAATACCTTTATTTTCCATATGGGTCAAGAAACATTAAGAGATTTGATTTTGCCCAAGGAAGTACAAGTAAGTGTTCAGTGACAAAACTAAGATTTGAATGCAGTTCCTCTGAATCCAAAGCTAGTCCTTTCCCTCAGCACCACAGTAATTTTCTGAGAGGTGACTAGAACTTCAGTCTAAGAGGCAGAAACATGAGTCCAGTCCTCCTCTCCCCACTTGAAAAAGTATGCTTCCTAAATTATCTCCCACCACCTTATAATGTTAAAAATTGCTGCATCTCACATATGTTGTCAAGCGGTAGGTGTGTTGATTAGGTTTGCTACCCTGTGTATTTTTTTGCTTCCTTTTTAAAAACTATTTGTTACAAGGGATGGTTTCTTGGGTCCAGGAGAGGGTTGTTGTTGTTCAGTCATTTTCAATTGTCTTACTCTTCGAGACCCCATTTGGGGTTTCCTTGGCAGTGATACTTCAGTGGTTTGCCATTTCCTTCTCTGGCTCATTTTACAGATGAGGAAACTAAGGCTAACAAGGTTAAATGACTTGTCCAGGGTGACACAACTAATAAGTGTCTGAAACCAAATGTGAAGTCAGGAAGATGAGTCTTCCTGACTCTAGTTCTGGCACTCCATACTCTGTGCCTACTAAGAAATCAGGGTGATGGAATAACAAAAGGCACTAATAAAAATAAGATCATTTACTTTGGAAAACTAGTGGTTCCACTATGTAAAATACTAGGGCTTTCAGGAAGCACATAGTCCCTAGAACATTATTTGTAGTAAGGGCCTTGTAGGTGGGAGAGATAGAGATGCTGCCATAAGGAGGGTTAATTATCTGAAAGGTGGCATGTTTGTCTCCTGCTGCCTCCCACGGGTACTTACTTACATGAGACACAGACAAAACAATGAACTACAAATCTCAATCTAACCCTTGTATGGGGTCTTGTGGGAGTAAGCATTAGAGAAGACCTGGGGTTTCCATGGGAGTCCACTCTGCTGTAGAGGTAGCCAGAAAGGATTTACGGGTCAAAGCCTTTAACTGTATAATCAGAATCTAATCATTCCTTTCTGTACTATCTATATTCCACAAGGCTACTGTGAGGATCAGCTATTCCAGAACACAGAAGCAGGAAGCTGTAATGCTAATGAGAGTTAAAGATCTTCCCCATCCATTAATGGGCCCGCCCATTAAGGGAAACTTGATTAGGGGAGAATTTTTTTTATAGTTGGAGGGTCACACCTTTCGGCTGGTTCTTTAGGGTTGGGATGCCCTCTGAATCTGAAAAGTGTATAAATATGCCAAGGTAAGGTTTAACTTTGGGGCTTACTCATTGAAAGTGCTAATTTGGCCAGACTAGACTCTGGGCAAAAAGGAGCCCCACACTGGTGCTTCTCTCTCTGGTAACCATGTATGTATTGCTTATGGTCAGACCATTGAAGCCCTGTCTGCTGATCTTTATTTTTCTGTTTGTATTTTCTTTGAAGTTCAAGGTGCTGACTTTTCCCCCTGAACTAAATGAATGATATATGTGCTTGATTAAAATGATTGTTTAGCCCTCAAAAGTTGCTTTCCTTTTAGAAATGCAGATGTAAGAACATGTTCAGCAGTCCCTCCTATGTATGCTGAGATCCTTGCTGTTACAGAAGTCTTTTCTCTTCAGCTAGATTAAAGAACCATTTGGGGACTTTTTTAATTGATAAATTTGGTTTCAGGACCACATATGACCCCTACAAATAGCCCCCTTATCACGTTCTAAGACAACTTCAAAAGGCTCATAATGGAAAATACTATTCACATCCAGAGAAAGAACTACAGATCAATGCATACTATTGGCTCTCACTTATTTGTTTTGCTTTGTTTCTTCTTTCTCACCATTGGTTCTAATTCTTCCTTATAATATGACTAATACGAAAATACGCTTAACATGAATGTATATGGAGAGCCTATATCAGATTGCATGCCATTTAGTGAAGGGAGGTGGAGGAAAAAACTTCAAAGCTTGTGGAACTGAATGCTGAAAACTAAAAATGAATTAATTAATTATTTTTTAAAAAGAGATCAACCATCAATGATATACTGATGAAGAGAAAAGAAAAAACAAATAGCTGCCTTGACAGAAAATTCAGTCCTCCAAACAGTTCAACAGGATAAAAGAGTTTGGTAAACTTCAGGCAACCCTACACTTGAGTAGTAAACAGTTTGTTCAAAGAAAAGGCTTATGCCTTAACTTTATTTAAAAAGTCTTACCAACATCATCAATTATATTTGAGCTGAGTTTTTAATTCAGTCATCTTTGTTTATACAGTTGAAGGAATTTTGCATATGTTTATTTTAGTTGAGCTTTCTCTCTTCTGAACCCCTTCATAGAAGTTTTTGAATTCCTTGGATTAAAGGCAGCTAGGTGGTATAGTCAACAGAACAAGGGACTTTGAGTTGGGAAGACAGAGTTCAAATACTACCCCTGCATTTGTTGACTGTGTGATCCTGGGCAAGTCACTTAACCCCCAGTTTTCTCAGCTGCAAAAGTGAGATAATAACAGCACCTACCTTGCAGGGTGGTTATGAGGCTGATGCCGAGTGAAGAAAGCAGAACTTGGAAGATGGTAATATAAAATAACTACAATAACGTGATTTTTTTTAAGTTTAAAGGAAGTGGAGATCTGAGTAAATATAATAATCAATCTCAGTCCAAAGGTACAGATGATGAAATCTACCTCTTTCATTTCAATAGAAAAGTAGAGGACTACAGGTGCATTAAGAAAGATTCAATCTTTTTGTCCATTGGCTTTAATTAACTGTTTTTCTTTGTTATAAAATAAAGAGAAAGAGGAGATTGGGGCGCAGGGTAGAGTATATAACTGATGTAAAAAACAAAAGACACAAATAAAACATAATAAAAATAATAGTCAATAACCAAATTAATGAAAGGGGGAAATATTTCTGTAATCTAATCTAATAAGCATTTTTTAAGTGCATGGTACAGTGGGAAAAGGGCTAGCTATAGTCAGAAAAACTAAGTTCAAATCTTGGCTCTGCTACTTACTACATATGTCATCTTGGATAAGACATTTAACTCTCTTAGGTCTCTATTTTCTCATCTGTACAATTATGAGATTGGACTAGATCCAGTCAGTCAGTCAATAAGTATTTAAAAATATTTATTGCAAGGACAGCTAGGTGGCACAGCAGATTGAGTGCCAGGCTGGAGTCAAGAAGACTCATCTTTCTGAATTCAAATCCAGCCTCAAACACTTACTAGCTGTGTGACCCTGGGCAAGTCATTTAACCCTGTTTGCCTCAGTTTCCTCATCTGTAAAATGAGCTAAAGAAGGACATGGCAAACAATTCTAGTATCTTTGCCAAGAAAACCCCAAATAGGGTCATGAAGAATTGGATGTGACTAAAAGTGACTGAAGAACAACATAAAAGCATCTATTTTATTAATCATTTTTTACGAAAATAGATGTAAAAAGAGGCAAAAGACAGGCCCTGCCTTCACCATCTAATGGGGGAGATAACAAGGAAACAAATATGTACAAACAAGCTATATGCAAGAAACAGGAAATAAGTAACAGAGGGAAAGCACTAGAATTGTAGTTCAATCAACAAATATCTGTTAAATGCTTATAATATGGCGGGTACTGTCTAGATATTGGGAATATAAAAATTTAAGTCTCTGTCCTCAAGGAATTTATGTCCAAGTGGTAGAAACTGCTTTGACATATATGTAGAAAATATATATGAAGTACAGACAAGTTAGTGGAGTTGGGGAGGGGGAGCCTTTAAGGAAGGGGGTAAGGAAGAAGAAGCAAAATAGGTTTCATGTAGAAGATGCTATTTAAATTGACCTTTAGAGGAAATTAGGGATTCTAAAAGGCAGAGGTGAGGAAGGAAGGCATTCCAGACAGACATAGAAGAGACAACTTGTGCAAAGGCAGGTAGATTTACCTGAGACAGAATGTTGTATGTGGGAAACTAGAAGGCAAATTTGGTTGGATTGTTTGTCCTTCCTTCTTGAAAAGGACCATGGCATGACATCAGGAAGATGATGCCCTGACTTGCAAATAAAATGGATTTAAGTGAGGAGGGCTATGCAAGGTCACTAGCTTCACTTTCTCCTCTGGAGTCATCTGGGTCCAGTAGCCAGATATAGATCAAGAAGACTGGCTGTGGTCCTTAGTTGGATTGTAGAGTTCATGAAGATAAGAAGTGTATGATATGCCTAGAAAGGTAGGTTGGAGTCAAATTGGAGTCAAAAAGTTTCTATTTGATACTAGAGGAAAAAGTGAGCCACTAGAGTTTCTTGAGCATGAGAATGACATGATCAGGCCTGTGCCCCAAGACCCACTACAGTTTAAATCTATGATCTATGTGCAAGGTTCTGAACTAGATATTAGGGATGCACAAAGAATTAAAGCTCCTGCCTTCAAAAGTTTACATCCTGTTATACATGTACTTTCATACAAAATATTTCCTTTCTTACTCTCATTAACCTCACTGAAGTGGACCCCTAGTATTTGGTTTCTTGGGTCATGAATGAAGAATCACTTTTTTATTTCCTTCTAGGCAAGGTGACAGGATGATAGCAAATCATACTTGGAATTAGCCAAAATATGGGTTGAATCCCATTTCTGACACTAATTAGCAGCATGACCAAGTTCCTGAATGTCTCCAGACCCCAGTTATCTCCTCTATAAAGAGGGAATAATAATGTCTGCAGCTCCCATCTCTACAACCCAGGGTTGTTGTAACAATCAACTGAAATAATGGATGTAAAGCATTTTGCCAACCTTAAAACACTTTATCAATCAATAGGTTTTTTTTTTTTAAGTTCAGAGTATCACAAGTAAAAGAGGAATGTTTACATACTGATAATTCTTGCTATCCAAAGACCTTAGAACCAGAACCATTGTTGGTAGAGGGGTAAGAAATAATTATAGGCCTCCCATATGTAGGAGAAAATGCATGGTAGAAGGCATCATTTATTTGATTGAGTACAATCAGCATATCAGTGGCACGACAAGGAAAAAGAATTTGGTACTTCTATTTCCCAGTTTAAATTAAGTTCTTTTCCAGGAGAAGCTAGATTATAAGTTTCTTGAGGGCAGGGATTGTCTTTTGCACTTTTTGTATCCCCAGAGCTTAGCCCAGTAACTGACACATAATAGGCATTTAATAAATGTATTACTTGATTGAAGTGAATTGCAAAAGACAAGGCAAGCAAAAGTCTAGGTGACTTGTAATGGTTTGTAGCTCTATCAAATTACATAAATATGCAATTATATCAACACGTTATTGTGTTTAATTGTTTCAGTCACGTCCAGTTCTTTGAGACCCCATTTGGGTTTGATTTTGGTTTTTTTTGCAAAGATACTGGAATGGTTTGCCACTTCCTTCTCCAGCTTGTTTTACAGATGAGGAACTGAGGCAAACAGGGTTAAGTGATTTCTCCAGAATCACACAGCTAGTAAATGTCTAGGCTGGATTTGAACTCAGGTCTCCCAAGCCAACACCTTATGCCAAATCAGTAATCAGGTTTCTGAGTCATCAGCACGGTCTTCAGTTCTCTACAGTTACTGAGGAGCTAGCATATATAAAATCAAAGGAATACTTTGTCTTCTAGTTACCACTTTCATTAACATGGAGCTTTGAAAGATGTAATAATTATATTAAGCTTACTTTCTAGCTACCAGCTCCACACCCCACACTTCCACTCTAGTCTTCATCCCCACCTCATTCCCACCCTCCAATCTAGGAGCCACTCTGGGCCCTGATGGGGAACTTTTCAATTCTTCTTGCCTGAAACCAAGCCTCCACCACACTTCTCAGACTTTATGGGAAGATTACCCCTCCTCCACTTCTAGCTCCTCTTTATGTATTATCTTCCCCCATTAGAATTTAAATTCTTTGAAGACCAGGACAATCTTATTTATTTTTATTTGCATCCCCAGATTCAACTCAGAGTCTGATGAATAGTAAGCACTTAATACAGGCTTTATCTCTTTTTTAATGACTAATTAAGGATGGAATTTTGGCTAATACATTTATGTATGTATGCCTGGCTGGAGATGGAGAGACAGTGGGCTAAAGTTAGATGAATTTAGAAGTGGTTGAATAGTCAGATCTAAAGGGGAATTATACATGGTTCCATGTCAACTTGGAAGGAGGTATCTAGTGCAGTGCCTCAGGGATTTGTTTTTTGCCACGTGTTGTTTCCTATTTTTTATCAAAAACCTGGTCGAAAATGTAGAGAGCAAGATATGACATTTGCCATTAATATAAGACTACGAGGGCTAGTTAACATACTGTATAACAAAGTTAAGATGTCAAAAGGCTACAATACTGGGTTAAATCTAAGATGAAATTCAATAAAGTATAAAGTCTTACCCTTTGGTTCCAAAAAAATTGACTTCACAAGGACAAGAAAGCTATTTTGATCTTGGACTTCATTAAGAGGGTCACAGCATCCAGAAATGAGGTGACAGTTCTATTCCCTGCCTGAGTCAGTCTACACCTGGAGTACTGTGTTCAGGCCTAAGAACTACAGTTGAGGAAGGACATTACCTAAGTTGAAGGCTGCACAGAAGGTAACCAAGAGGGCAGAAGGCCTGGAGTCTGTGCCACATTAGTATGAGGTGAAGAAACAGGAGACTAGACTTTTTCCACTTTCTCCTCTGGGGCAGATCTAGGAGCAATGGGTAGAGGTTGCAAAGTGGCAAATTTAAAACTGAAATAAGAAAAGATTTAGAACTATCCATAATCAAAATGGTTTGCCTTTGGTGATAATGGACTCCTTCTCACTGGAAGTTTTTTAGTAAAGGCTGAGAGAAATAATTATTTCTCTCTTTTATTAATAACTAATTACTAAATCAGGATCAAGATTTTTCCCCTTTTCTACTTCCTCATCCAGAAATCAACCAGTGTGGGAAATCTTAGGCAAAAACTTACCCAGGCTAAGATCTAATCAGACAGTAAAAGAGATTCTGACTCTGGGCTATCGGGAGAATTCCTGCTCATTGTGTTTACTCAGACAGATCTGGGAAAATGTTGATTCTCCCTTTTGTCAATAGGTGATATGGAATCTGATAAGTCTCTTTGACTAAGACTTGGGTGATCCAAGTCGGTACTTTCAGGTCCTCATTGGAATATAACCCAACTCTCATCATAATATTCACTCTCTCATTAATTGTTAACCAATCAGAATTGATTGAATACCTGCTCTTCCAAGAGGATATAAACTGTGAGCCCACAGCCATGAGGGGTCTTTGGCATTCAAGAGTACCACTGACCTCTTTTTATTATTAAACATCCTAGCCTTATTAACAAAATGATTAAATTACCCAGAAACTATGTCTCTTAAGCTTTTTAAATGTCATAAGGCAATGAACCAGAGATAATGACCCTATGGGAGCCAGGGCCCCTCCATGTGAGCTCCAAATGCTTTGGGGAAGGGTTGGGTTGTGGGCCACAGGTTACACGGATATGGAAGTGACATGTTTTATTCATCTTATCCCCACAGTGACTTGCACAAAGTGAAATGACTGCTCAATGAATGCCAAATGAATAAAATAATTTATTATTTAAAATGTCCTAGTCTGAATTAAGATGATTATGGTGATTCCCCATTGCTATTCAGTCAGCCAACAAGCAATTTATTAAGCACTCAGTGTATCAGGCACTGTGCTAAAGACAAATATACAAAGATACAAAGAAAGGCAAAAAAATTCTTTGCCTATGAAGAACTTCATTCAAATGAGATGCGATATTTAAAAAGTTCAAGAGACATAATTTCTGGGACATAAAATTCACCATTGTATTAATAATGACAGCATTTTCTTAATAAAAGAGTTCAGTGGCACTCTCGAATGCCAAAGACCACCATGGCAGAGGGCTCATGGCTTATATGTTACTGGAAGAGCAGGTATTCCTGAGGGTGGCAATTAACTCTAACTGGTTAACAATTAATGACAGCAATGAATATTATAATGAGAGGTGAAACCATTCTAATGAAGGATTGGGGGATGTACTTCTAAATTTTCAAGTTTAGGCAATCTAATCAAAGAATGTATCCTCACCCAAACCTGAGTACAGCACAATGGGCTTCCTTACCTGTGTGGGATCTGAAGAAGATCTTGAGAAAGTTAATCCAGTCTCTTTAATAGACTTAGTCCTTCTCAGCAACGCAAGGACCTAAAACAATTCCAAAGGACTCATGATGGAAAATACCATCCACATCAAGAGAAAAAACTAGGGAGTCTATTATTTTCTTTTTTTTGCTTTGTTTTCATTCTCATGGTTCCTCCCAATTTGTTCTAATTCTTCTATACAATATGACTAATGTGAAAATGTTTAATAGGAATATATATGTAGAGCCTATATCAGATTGCATGCTGTCTTGGGGAAGGGGGAAGGAAAGGGGAGAAAATTTAAAGCTTAAGGAAGTGAATGCTGAAAACTAAAAATAAATAAATTTTAAAAAGAAAGTTAATCTAATCTCATTATCAACAATGCCCTTCAGAAACTAAACAACCTCTGGGCTTCTGAAAATATCCTGTTCTAATTCAATAACCGATTATGAATATAAGGGAGAAATAATCTTTTCTCTCAGAGAGGAACATGTAAATAAATAGCTCAATACAAGATACACATAGAGTAGGTGGAAGTGACCTTGGAGGGAAAGCTCTTATGGGGAGTAAGGGAAGGAAGTCAGGAAAGCCTGCACCAGAAAGTGACATCTGAACCAATTTTTAAGACAGAGGTGAAGAGAGGGGCTTTCCAGGCATGGTGGACAAGTGCTTAATAAATGCGTATTGACTGACTGATTGACAACGGCAAAGGGATGGGAGGAGCATCATGGGTGAGGAAAAGCCAGGAGACTAGTATCATAACAGACAAAAGAAATTAGTTTTCAATTCAACATCACTAAGAAACATTTATTAAGTGCCTATCATGTGCAAAGCAAGGCACAGTGGATAAAGAGCTTGCCTTAGAGTCAGGAAAACCTGGGTCTACATCCTGCCTCTGACAAATACTGCCTGTGGGACTCCATTTAAATCACTTAACCTCAGCCCGCCTAGACTAACCTTTTAGTTGAAATAAGAGGCAATTTCCTACATAGATGACATCACAGGTACAGACAAAAAAAGTACAAGGCACCATGCTAGGCAATGGAACTATAAAGACTAAAAATAGTTTCTTGTCCTCAAATTTCCATTCTCCTTGTCTTTGAGGGAAGATAAGGGAGTGTGATACATACACAAATAAATGTAATACATGGTACAGCATGATGAGATGGGGTGGGGGGTGGGGGGGAAGTGCTATGGGAAAATTTAATCCATGGAATCACAAAGTTGGAACAGACCTCAGAGGGCATTTAGTCAACCCATGCCTCACCAAGAATTTCCTAAAGGAAAAATATGCCCAAGGGGCTAATTATGTAAGAGGATGTTTCCTTCCTTTCACTGATATTCCACTTATAAAAAACACAATCTGCATTAAGCAAATCTTAATTGCAGATAAGCTATGGAGGTTTTTATATGGATAAGCTAAATCAGGAGTCAGCAACCTCATCAGCCCTCAGAGGATCAGCTGGGTTAAGCAGTGTCCATATGTGCCACTGGCAAGGCTAAGGGGAAAAGGGAAGGGAGGCACAGAGGGGTATAATCAGAAAAGAAGATGGGAGGAAACTGAGAAAGGATGAGGGGAAAAAAGAAAGAAGAAATCTTTACCCCCATATCTTAACAAAGGAGAGAATAAGTCAATGTGTAAAGGTAAAAATGTTCATAACTGTTTTATGAATAAATATTACTCCTTACCAGTGATGGCTGCGGTTGGACTCTCATGGTTAATATTCCAAATTGCAAGAGGAGGGACCAATTTAAAAATGGATTTTAGTTTTTAAAATTTAGGGAAAATGTCATTTGTTTAAAATTAAAGTACTAAATGAGGTAGTTGAGTTAGATTGCCTCTGAGGTCCCTTCCAGCTTCAGGGCTCTATGATTCAGAATAGCCCCTTAGAATTTTAAAGGGCAATCTAAATTAAAGATTTAGGGGCACATTTTTGGCTTTACACAATTTTTTTAAAAATCTCTTTCAGAATTTTCTTCGAATTCTTTTGTTAACACACTGATACCCAAACCTCATCCAAAAAAAAAATGAATTATATATTTTATTTAGCTTTCCTAAATCTTTCATTATCATCTTATCCAAAGAGGATTTATAAATTATACTTAGAAATAAAGTCAGATTTTTAACACTTCAGGTTTTCAGATGAAAAAGTATAAATACACACCTGCTAAGGAATTGTTATTTGTATGTGAATAAAAATTTTAAAAGTGTATTACAAAGGCTGTCTTCTGAATTGTTAATGGTTTTACGTGTGACAAGTGGGTCTTGGGGATCCAAGCTGGCAGAGACACAAAGAGGATGGATACATGACTCAGCTACAGAAGTCTGCAACAGGAAATGAGCCTAAATCAGAAAATGTATTAAAAGTGAGAGAAGAAGACAGTGTACCGTTGTCCAGGGTCATGTTGAACTCTTCACAGAACACAAAAGGTGACAAACTGAGAAATCTAAGAGGAAACAATGATTCAAGGATGACTCAAGGAAAGAGTGCCATCTACTGTATACTGGCATTGCTTTCTATATAACTCACCAAGTCAAAAAGCATTTCCTAAACATATGCTATGTGCCAGGCACAGTGCTAAGTGCTAGAGAGAGAAAGAAAGGCAAAAACATAAACCTTGCCCTATATGTTGTTGCTGAGGCAGTTTTCAGTCATGTCTGAGTCTTCATGACCCCGTTTGATGTTTTCTTGGCAAAGATACTGGGTGGTTTGCCATTTCCTTCTCCACCTCATTTTACAGATTGAGGAACTGAGGCAAACAAGGTTAAGTGACTTGCTCAAGGTCACACAGCTAGTTAAGTGTCTGAGGCCAGATTTGAAAACAGGTCTTCCTGACTCCAGGCCTGGCACTCTATCCTTTAGGCCACCTAGCTGCCTTTGTATTGCCCTATATACATACAACATATATACAGGGTCAGAGGGAACGTGCTAATATTAATGGGGACCAGAAAAGGACTGTTACAGAAGGTGAGATTTTAGCTGAGACTTGAAGGAAACTGGAAGCCAGGAGAGGAAAAGAGAGAATTCCAGGCATGGGGGACAGTCAGTGAAAAGGCATAGGGTTGAGAGTTGGAGTGTTGTGTGGGAGGAACAGGAGTTAGGAGACCAGACAGGTTCAAAGGCATCAGGTTCAGAAAGTCAAACAGGATTTTTTAATTTGATCCTGGAAGTGACTGAGAGCCACTGGAGTTAATAAAAAATAATAAAGTTTCCTGTCTGGATAATTTAATATAATCCAATCCAACATAGCTAAAACTAAATGCAATAGCTTCCTCATTGATCTCCTTGCCTCTACTCTCTCCCCTCACCCATCTGTCTCCTCCCTATAATTGCCAAATGGATGCGCTTAAAGCACAGGTCTGTCCATGCCACCACTCTGATCAAGAGGTTCTAGCAGTTCACTCTTGCCTCTAAGATCAAATACAAACTTTGTTTGCTGTTTAGCGTCCTTTAAAATCTGGCTCCAGTGTACTTCCTTAGGAGCACTGCCTACTGCCCTCCCTCACATATCCTGTGTACCGACCAAAGTGGCCTGCTTGCTGTCCTCAACGCCTGGTACTTCCTCCTACCTCACTGCTGACTCAGTCTCTGGCTTCCTTCAAGGCTCAGTTCAAGCATTACCTCCCGCAGGGAGTCTATCCTCCCAGGGGCTATCATTCTCCCCACAATCATTATATATATTTGACATTTAATTCTATAATAGCAAATGATAATAGTTAATAGATAACATTTACCCTGTGTCTATTATGTGCTAATTACTTTACATGTGTTATTTCATCCAGTCTTCACCACAATCACAAGAAGTAGGTGTGATTATTCTTCCTATTTTATAAATGAGGAAACTGAGGCAAACAGGGTCCCATAGCTAGTCTAAGGCTGCATTTGAACTCAGGTCTTTCTGACTCCAGGCTACAATTGCTACCTAGCTACCTCTACGTATAAGGTAGCTGGTCTTTGAAAACTCAAGATCTGACAAAAAACTGTTAAACTAAATGTAAAAATGTGACACCAGCTGATTCTTTTGTGAAGACTGAACAATCCGTCTGAAGGAAATAAACAGAAATTCCACAGAAGGAATGCTTAGCCACATTTCTCTTCACATGGGTGCTACCTCCACCCATCCCCTGCCCACTCCTGCCCCAAACACATGCATCTGGGAAAGCAGAAGCTCAAACAGAATCAACGGCCACTAGGAGAAGGGTCAGGGCTCTGGGAATGACGCTGCATTTCTGACATCAGTAGTACGGTACGTCCAGCTCTGAGGGCTGACCACCAAAACCATCACAACAGAATTCACAGTACCTCTGCATCACCTTGGGGGTACCTCATAGAAACATGAAGCTTTTCCCTCTGGGAACAGAAAAGGCTTATCTCCCTTGATTTTAAACACTTACTTTGTTTTTAGAAATAATGTTCAGTCTGGGTATACTTAATGGAATTGTAGTCAGGAGAAAGCAGTTGAGGGGGAAGCATCCCTGGAGAAATGAGAGAGGTAGATGTTCAAAAACACTCAGGTGTTCTTCCAGAGTGCTTCTTCTGGCAGGGGGCTAAAAATAGAGGGAATTTAAAATCTTTTTTATTACACCTTCCCAGAGCAGAGAAAAAGCATTTCTATCAGGAAACCCATCTAGGTAATGAGTCAGTATTCATTGGGGGCTGGTGGCTGTGCGGGGAGGTGGGGGGAGTCTTGTCATTTGTCCTTCATTTTCAAAAAGGAACAATGAAGTCACAGGTTTTAGTCCATCTGCTGAGACAGTTTTCCCAGGGTGTGGGTGCTGTGCATGCTTCATCTTCTTGGAGCCACAGGTGAGAGTTGGGTGACAGGTGGATACCAAAGATGGATGAGCAGCCCTGAAAAAGCTCAGCAGCCCTTGCTCCAGAGGTGCTAGTCTTCTTTGAACATGCCAAGTGGCGAGAAGAGGACTGGCTGAACAGCCCTGGTCCCCACTCCATCCCGTTACGGATACGTAGAAATGTTTCCTCTGATAGAATATAAGGGTAAGGACTGTTTAAAGTCTGGCCTTGACCTAACACAGAGCAGACACTTAATATATGTTTATTTCATTGAATTGAAATGCCGTAAAGTTTTTAATTTGTTCCAGCTCTTAGCACAGTGCCTGGCACATAGTAGAAGCTTAATAAACACTAGTTGACAGCCAGCTCTTTGAACATATATACTTTTAAATGGATAAACAGTCCCTGGAAGGTGTTTTGCTAGCATGGGAAAACGGAATGTATACTTCAGCTACACTCTTTTTAAAGTCCCATTTAATGAATCAGACTTAATGAAATACCCCAGATAAAATTTTTTTCCACATTGTTATTAAGAGGAGAGCACGTTCACAAAAATGTGATTAGTATATTTGTACATCTTGAAATGAATTAAGTATATGACACTAAATTACCACCCATCATTCAGAGAGGTTTTTGTTTCACAGGCAGTCAGCCTTTATCAGAATATATTAAGGAAAAAAGGGAAACACCTATAAGCTCCCTGGGATAGGGACTATGCACACTTATTCTGGATTATTTGTGAAAAGCATAGTTCCATGCCCAGAAAAACATTTAATAAATACTTCTGACAATATGAGACTGGGTTCCATGCACAGGGTCTATCAAATGACATTAACTGAACATGGGTTTTGTCCCAGGTTCTTTGGCTAGAGGAAATAATTGTCAATCAAAAAAGAAAAACAAAAGGGGAAAGGAAACCAGGAACTAAGGTCTTGGAAGACTAAACAGTCTCTTACCTATAGTAGATCATTAATGCCAAATGCTACTGAGAAGTAAACCAGCCAGTAGTGTTCACTGAGGCAGGCTTGTTTACAGAATGGCTTCAGTAAAACATTTCTCCTTTTAGGAAGAGGGCAACTTGGTCTACTCATGCAGGGGTGGGGAACCTGAATCCAAAATTAGATTCAGTCAAAGGACTGCATTTGATGACCTAGTGGGCCACGTGTGGCCTTGAGGTCAAAGGTTCCCCACCCCTGGGCCTAGTGTATAGAAAGAAGGTTTTTACTCCTTCATGTTAACAACTCATCTTGTTAATGCTATCAATAAATTTACTATTTTATACCATCACATAGGGAATCACATTTATGTAGCATTTCAAGGATTATAAACTTTTGAATGGTAATAAGTAAATGTTATAAATCAACAGTAAAACACTTATTAAGCACCCATTGTGTGCCAGGAAGTGTGACAGGCTCTGGGCATACAAAAACATAAATAGAACCGTCCTTGGCCTTAAAAAGATACATTCTGACTGGTGAAAGACTCCAAGTCAATGGCTAGTCAAGTTAGACAGTAAGTACTTAGAGCTGGTGTTAAAAATTCAAATCTTGGGTGAATCAGCAGTAGCAGATACTCCTGGAGTTATCAGCCCACAAATGGAATGTTTAAAAGTCACTTAAATTCGACTTTCAGAAGCCAAGATGGTGGAGTGAGCAGTAAGTCCTCTCACCCTCCCTTATCAACCTTGAAAAACCCGGAGAATATTGCCCCAGGAAAAATTCTGAAATAATTGAGCCAACAGAAAGAGGAGGGGCAGCGGTATTTTTTAGCGCAGGAAGCTAGGGGGATTAACAGGAAAGGTCCCTCTTGCTATGGCTGAAGAGGGCCAGTACAGGACTGAAGCAATATAGGGTTGAGGATCTGAGAAACTGTGAAGATGGTACTGCCCTCTACAGTAATAGGGAAAGCAGGCAAGCAGTTAGGGGGAATATAGGTACTTCCATTTTGGACATGGGATATGAGATGTCTAGCAAAAATCCAGTTCAAACTACCAGAAAGGCAGCTGAAGATATCCATTTGCTCCATTCTAATTTTGAAGGAATTATTTTCTTCAGTGAGTCTTTGGACCTCCTTTCCCATACAGTCAATTTGTTTTTTTAAGGCATTCTTCTCATTGGTTTTTTGGACCTCTTTTACTTTTGGCCTAATCTGTTTTTTTAAGGTGTTTTTCTTCAGTATTTTTTTGTGCCTTCTTTACCAAGCTCTCAACTCATTTTTCATGATTTTCTTGCATCACTCTCATTTCTCTTCCCAATTTTTCCTCTATAAAATAGCCAAAGGAGAAACTAAGTTATCACTCTTTGCAGATGATATGATGATTTACCTAGAGAATCCCAGAGATTCAAGTAAAAAATTACTAGAATTAATAAACAACTTTGGCAAAGTTGCAGGGTACAAAATAAACCCACACAAATCTTCTGTATTCCTATATATTAGCAACAAAGTCCAACAGCAAGAGATAGAAAGAGGAATCCCATTTAAAGTTAGGGTAGACAGTATAAAATACTTAGGAGTCTACCTGCCAAAACAAACCCAGGGATTATATGAACACAATTACAAGACACTTTTTGCACAAATAAAGTCAGATTTAAGTAAGTGGAAAAACATTAGTTGCTCATGGGTAGGCCGTGCTAATATAATAAAAATGACAATTCTACCCAAATTAATATACTTATTTAGTGCCATACCAATTAAACTATCAGACAATTACTTTCTAGAGCTGGACAAAATAATATCAAAATTCATTTGGAAAAACAAAAGGTCCAGAATATCAAAGGGACTAATGAAAAGAAATGCTTGGGAAGGTGGCCTAGCGCTACCAGACCTCAAACTGTACTATAAAGCAGCAATTATCAAAACCACTTGGTATTGGCTAAGAAACAGAGAGGTAGACAAGTGGAATAGACTTGGCACTCAAGATGCAGTAGGCAAGGAATATAGCAACTTCTGTTTGATAAACCCAAGGACCCCAGCTTCTGGGATAAGAACTCATTGTTTGACAAAAATTGCTGGGAAAACTGGATAACAGTGTGGCGGAAATTAGGCATAGACCCATACCTGACACCGTACACAAGAATAAAGTCCAAATGGGTACATGATTTAGGTATAAAGATTGATACCATGAATAAACTGGAGAAGCAAGGAATAGTGTATTTATCAGATCTATGGAGAAGGGAAGAATTCTTTACTAAAGGAGAGATAGAATGCATTATGAAATGCAAAATGGATAACTTTGATTACATTAAACTGAGAAGTTTTTGCACAACCAAACCCAATGCAACCAAAATCCGGAGGGATGTAGTAAATTGGGAAAGAATTTTTACAGCTAAGCTCGGGGATAAAGGCCTCATTTCTAGAATATATAGAGAACTGATCCAAATGTATAATCATACAAGTCATTCCCCAATTGATAAATGGTCAAAGGATATGAACAGGCAATTTTCAGAGGAAGAAATTAAAGCTATCTATAATCATATGAAAAAATGCTCTAAATCACTATTGGTTAGAGAGATGCAAATCAAAACAACTCTGAGGTACCACATCACACCTATAAGATTGGCAAACATGACAGAACAAGAAAATGATAAATGCTGGAGAGGATGTGGGAAAGTTGGAACACTAATTCATTGTTGGTGGAGCTGCGAGCGCATCCAACCATTCTGGAGAGCAATTTGGAACTATGCCCAAAGGGCTACAAAAATGTGCATACCCTTTGACCCAGCAATATCGCTACTAGGACTATATCCCCAAGAGATCATAAAAATGGGAAAGGGTCCCACATGTACAAAAATATTTATAGCAGCACTCTATGTAGTTGCCAAAAACTGGAAGTCAAGGGGATGTCCATCAATTGGGGAATGGCTGAATAAATTATGGTATATGAATGTAATGGAGTACTATTGTGCCAATTTTTCCTTTACCTCTCTTACATAATTTTCAAAATCCTTTTTGAGCTCTTCCATGGCTTGAGACTAATTCATATTTTTCTTGGGGGCTTTGGATGTAGGAGCTTTGACTTTGTTTTCTTTTGGGCATGTGTTTTGATCTTCCTTGTTACCATACTAACTTTCTATAGTTAGAGGTTTTTTTCTGTCATTTGCTCATTTTCCCAGCCTATTACTTAACTCTCACCTGTTCATTAAAGTATGGCTCTGCTTCCAGGGTGGAGGGCACACTGTCCCAAGCTTCAGGGGTTTTATGCAGCTATTTTCTAGGGACCTCTAAGCTTTCAGTTCTTTCAAAGTGGTATGATCTAAGGAGAGTATTCATTATTCACCTGGCCTGTGCTCTGGTCTGTGAGGGACCACAAGCATTCTTTTCTGCCCTGGAACTGTGAGGAAGCTCCCCCCTCCACTGTGGCTGCAAGCTCTGGCATACTAGTGCTCCTTCTCACCCTGGGGCTGCACCCACGACTATGACCTGGTTCCAAGTACAGAGTGTTAGCAAAGAGACCCCTGTAATCTCCTGATCAGTTGTTTGACCCCCTTACCATATGTGGGCTGAGAGCTCTGGAAGCAGACATTGCCACTTGCTCCTAGTTTCCTGGGCTGGGGCAGTACTGGTGCAGCCTGTGCTGGAGAATGCTCCACTCTCACCCAGGTGCCATAGCCCCTTCCTACTGACCCTCTAAGCTGTCTTTGGTGTCTGTCGGCTGAGAGGTCTGGAAACCACCACTGTTACCACTGATTCAGTTGCCCTGAGGCATGCTCTTGGTTTGCTGGGGCCCAGTCTGTGCTGGCGAGTCTTGCACTAGACTGCTTTCCTCTTTCACCCTGATGTAATAGACTTTCCTGCCAACTTTCCAAGTTATCTTGGGCTGGGAATTTGTTCCACTCTATCTTTTTTTGTGGGTTCTGCTACTCAAGAATTTTAGTTATTTTTTTAAAGGTACTTGGAAGGTTTGGGGGGAGAGCTCAGGTGAGTCCCTTCCTTGACTCTGCCTCCTGAAAATACAAGATTGAAACTTAGCAGAAAGGCTGGGGCAGGAAACGTAGACAGGAGAATTGTCAGCATAGAGATGGTAATTATATCCATGGGAACTAATGAGATCACCAAATGAAGTAGTATAGAGGGAAAAGAGAAGAGGGCCCAAGACAGAACTCCATGGAATACCCAATCTAGATGAGAACACAGCAAAGGAAATTGAAAAGGAGTGGTCTCAAACTTATTTCCTCTTTTTAACAAGGAGGAGATAGGAAAATGGAGAACAGAAATGGCCACTGAACTTGACAGGACTATTAATAATAACCTTCGAAAGTACTACATCAGAAAACTGGTGTGAACAGAAGACAAATTGTAAGGATGGTAGCAAAAAAAAAGGAAATTTAAATTTGGCAGCAAAAAGAAATAGAAAAAGAGAATCTAGAAGAGGTAAGAAGAAGTAGGTTTCATTATGATTTTGTTGGTTGGGTTGTTTTTTTTATAGTGATGACATGTGCATGCTTCAAAGGAAGAAAGTTTGAATAAGTCACAGAATGGGAGAAGTACAAGAGTAATACCTCAATTTATACAGGAAGATGAAATAATCAAAAGTAGGTAGTGAATATGATATTGGCAGAAGCTTCATGAGTCAATATAGGTGGTCACATTTTTTCCAATTACACATAAGCAAACAACCTACTATTAAAGAGATTCAATGGTGCATTCCAAAAATACAAAATCAATTATGCCATGCATATAAATGTAGTATTTATTTAGTAACATTTAAATTATCATTCTACAAGCTGAGGGTACAGAATTATGGTATGTTTTTCCAGTCTTACATTTTATGAACTCTCTCCCTTATTTTGTCCTCGTTTGGCCTAAAACACATAATTTGTGCTATGGAGCTTAACTATATAATTAACTACTTAACTACATCTCACTGAATTTTATTATATTCTCAAATTGTTTCACAGATGTATGTAAAATGCTATATAAATGTACTGTTCTACTTTGGTATTCAACACAATACTTAGTAGACATCTGACAAAACATTTATTGAATATGAAATGAATCAATAATTATGTGAAACCAAAAGCCTTTAAGTCGTTAGGTTTA
Organism: Notamacropus eugenii; assembly: GCF_028372415.1. Lineage (NCBI taxonomy): Eukaryota > Metazoa > Chordata > Mammalia > Diprotodontia > Macropodidae > Notamacropus > Notamacropus eugenii. The sequence goes on along the minus strand of NC_092875.1, from coordinate 158,732,983 downwards.
AAAGCTTAGAACATTCATTTAATAAAAATATATGATAAACTAATAACATTTTAATAAATTATGACTGTGACAACTGTATAGAAATATGCATCAATTCTATTTAAATCTTCTCATTTTTCTATTATAATAAAAAACAGTTTAGTCTTACAGAATTACACAAGATAGTTGTACATACTCTTTGTTCTTAATGTAAATAACTATGTTAGAGGGTCTTGATTGGTTACATTTTGAAAAATGAATGAAACATTTTCTTTGATTCTTTCAAGAAAGGGATCATTAATATTCTGATGTTTCCCAGAGAAGTGTTTCCATTGTTTCAACTGTGACATGGAAAGAGGTTTTTTGGAGTCAGGCTTATGGTGATTTGGGACAAGCTGACAATTTCTGTATGTAAGGGCATCTTCCAAAAATTCAGCTGAAATGAATAAAAAAAATCAGAGTTTATATTAATTTTCTGTTTTCTAATTAAATCTTATTCTATTTTCCACCTTCCCCAACCTCTCCAATGAAAGAGCAAGAAAAACAAAACCTCTGCTACTAACACATATAATCAAACAAAACCAATTTCCACATTGGTCACATCCAAAAAATGATTTGATCTATATACTCTGAGGCTATCACCTCTCTATCAGGAAGTAAGCAACATGTTTCATCATGAGTCCCCTGGAATTGTGGCTGGTCACTGCACTGACCAGAGTTCCCAAATCATTCAAAGTTGTTTGTTTTCACAATTGTGTTGTTACTGTATAAATTGCTCTCCTGGTTCTGCTTACCTCACTATCAGTTCATACATGTATTCTTGGGTTTCTATGAAACTGACTCCTTCCTCCTTTTTCCCATATAATAATATTCCTTAACACTTATAACATTCCTTTTTATCAGTCAATAAGTATTTATTATGCTAAACAATGAGGATATAAAGAAAGGCAAAAAACAGTCCTTGCTCTGAAGAAGCTCACAGTCTAATGGGAGAGACAACAAACAAACAAATATGTACAAAAAAGTCGTACAGAAGATGAACTGGGGGAAACACCAGCAGGAAACGCCAGCAGGAACATACTACGATTGAGAAGGACGGGTAAAGGCTTCTTACAGAAGGTGCGATTTTAAAATGAGACCTGAAAGGAGCCAGGAAAGCCAGAAGGAGGAGATGAGAAGGGAAAGAACTCCAGGCATAGGAGACAGTGAGTGAAAATGCCCAGTCGGGAGGTGGGTATCTTAGAGAAACAGTAAGCCCATTATCACTGGATTACAGAACACATGGAGGTCAGGTATAAAAAAGACTTGAAAAGTAGGAAGGGGACAGGTTATGAAGGGCTTTATAAGCCAGAGAGAGGAATTTATATTTGATCTTGGAGGCAGTAGGAAACCACCATTGCTTATTGAAGAGAGGTAAAATGGTCAGACCTGCACTGGAAAATCTATTTGACAGCTGAGCAGAGGATGGACTGGAGTGGGAAGAGACTTGAGGCAGCCACACTAACCAGAAAGCTACTGTAATACTCCAGGTGTGAAATGATTAAAAAAAAAAGGCAAGTCACTCCAGTATCTTCGCCAAAGAGTCACAGAGTCAGGCAGAACTGAAATGACTGAACAGCAACAAAGGCAAAATACTGGAGGATGGAACTGCCCTTCAGTTCTTTCCCCAGCCATCACCCCTGCATTGGCTACACTCTCTTCTCTTCCCTATCCTGACCACTTAGTGAATCAGTTCAGCTCTACACTGTCTCCTTCTCTTGATTTCTTGCACATTTATCCTATCAAAGATTTTACCTTGGATTACTTCTACCATTTCCTGCCTTTGCTCCTACTCACATGTTGCTGAGTGGAACTCAAGGAAATCACAAAACCATTCTGACCAGTTCCACTTCAAGCTTATGATACATAATCTGAGCTGGGTCCTCACTGCAGGAAAGCTTTCCTAAGCCATTTGGTTAATGTTTCCATAATCGATTCAAAGACAAAATTAAATTAATTTAGGTAATTAAACTGAGGTTCAAAGAATTACATTTTTCTCACCCCCATCTTCTGGCAGTATCCTGTAAAATGAGAAAACCCAACAAGACAATACCTAGAAGAGTTAGGTTTCTTACTCTACCACTGAAAAATAGATGAATTAACTTTACCTTGGTTACAGAAATAAAACTAACCTTGATGGTCTTTCCTTCCCATGCACTCACAATCTAGTAGATCATGAGTAACACAATCTGAATCTTCATGAAAGGTGAACAAATTTTTAAGTTCTTCCACTGAAAACTGGATATGTTCAGATGTCTTGGTCAGGTCTACAACCGCCCCAGAAAGACCTTGCTTACTTATCTGTCTCTGATAAATCTTTTCTTCAATTGTGCCTGAATGGGAAATATTCATTATAATTACCTCAAATCCTGATACTTTTAAAAAACAAAGTACATGCTAGTTTAAAAGGATTTTTGACATTAAAAAATATTACAAAAGAAACATACATAAGTTATTTTTATTATCCAAAACTGAGATATTTTAGACACCCTGAGGGACCAAATCAAAACAGTCATAGGAGTAAGAATTAGGATTAAATTAGTACCTGTTGTGAGGAGTCTGTAGATATGCACAGGATGTTTCTGACCATCTCGCCACACTCTAGCCATTGCCTATCAAAAACAGTATCAAAAATTAATGTAACCTACAGAATGGTATGTTAATCTAGGAATCTTAAATTATATTTGCTGACATCAAAACCAATGACTGGGAAGTGAAGGAAAAGGGGGAGGAGAAAAGAAAGTGGGAGGTAAAAGAGAAAGGAATAAGCATTTATGTAGCACCTACTATGTGCCAGGCACTGGGGATAAACACTTTACAAATATTACCTCATCTGATTCTAACAAATCTGTGTGATAGATGCTATTATTATCACCCCCATTTTACAGTTAAAGAAACAGATCTAGAGAGATGACAGAAATGATTATTTCTTTCTTATATTAATAACCAATTATTGAATTAGAACAGGTTTTTTTCAGAAAACTATCAGTTGTTCAATCTCTGAAGGGCATTGTTGATGGATGGGATTACCCAAGTCCCTGGGATACATGCCTTTTGATCCTGGGTGGGAGACCCCATCCAACTAGAGAACCTTATAAAGAATTTAATCTAAGGTGAATTTCAGCCCATTGTGTCCCACTCTGGCAGGTCTGGGCAGAAGGGATACATCTTTTTATCTAATTACCTTAGATGGGATGTTATGGATATAGGTAAATCTCCCTGTCCAAGACTGAGTGGCAGTCATTAAAACAGGTCCACCTCTCATTATAATATTCATTCTTCTCATTATTTGTTAACCAATCAGAGTCAATTGCTACCCTTGGGGACATCCATTCTTCCAAGGGCATATCAGTGCTGAGTGAGTTCCATGAGGGAGTTGTTGGCATTTGAGAGTGTCACTGACCCCTTTTATTATTTTAGCATGAGTAATGAAATGATAAATTACCCAGAATCTATATCTCTCCAACTTTTTATATATCACAAAGGTTAAGTGACTTATCTAGGGTCACAGAGTGTCTGAGGCCAGGAACTCAGATCTTCCTGACTCCAAGCTCAGCATTCTACCCACTATACCACCTAGCTGCCTCATGATGATTGAGCATCTTCCCAAGTATGCCAGTGTCACATTTTGGTTTCTCTTTACAAAGAAATCAGATATTAATGTCATACTGAATGTCCTCTATGGTGTGCTGTTAGCCCTATGTTGGTTCTATATAGTATGGAAGCACCCACCCTATCTGCACCACTGGGGATCCACAGCTGCTGTGACAGGTCTACTCCCAGTCCAAGTAATGCCAAACAACCCCCTAAGAGGAGTGGATTTCTTTGGGAAATCATCAGGGGTAAGGGGTGGCTCAGAATTGGCCTAACCAGCAGTTAAACTCCTCAGACATCTGCTGTTAGCCCAGACTACAAGCAGACATTTTTTCATATCTAGAGAAGGCACTAATGGTACTATGCTTGTCCATACTCATTCCTAGAACCATTTCAGAATACAAGTTCTATGTCCCTAATCCAAAAGCATATACTAAAAAGTAGGGCCCAAAAGTATTTGAATCGTTTATACAATTCTTTCCTACCTGGATATCAGTAGCTGGATTCCAATCAATATCATACAGAATTAAATGAGAACCTCCAATAAGGTTCAGGCCCACACCACCAGCCTTTGAACTTAATAAGAAGACAAAATCCAACGAGTGTTTGTTATTGAAGCCATCAACAATTTGCTGCCTCTGTGCAACTGGGGTTTGGCCATCCAGTCTTGAACAATTATATCCACGACGCTTGCAGACCTCTTGCAAAATATTTAGGGTTTGTGTATAATTAGATACCAGCACCACCCTGTCAAACAGAGAGAAAGGCCGCTTACATCTTGACTTCTTTAATTATACTGTGATGCTTACTACCATGTCAGTGGCTATTTACAGAACAAGTAACAATGAGTTTGGTGCTTCTACAAATAGAAAAATTTAATCTCAATGAGATTCACAAAATGTATCATTGAAATGACATTTTTATAGTCAGCATATGCTTGTATAATAGCAGAGAGAAGACTAAGAAGTATTTAACTCATTAGCATATCATGAACACTTACAAAGTACCTCCAGTAGAACATAAATTCCTCAAGGAGCACAAAAAATTTTGCTTTTTTCTTTGAAACCTCAGCACTTAGCTGAGTAACTTGCACAGAGCAGGAATTAATAAATACATGCTCATTCAGCTGAAATAGTAATTTTCAACAGTTGTAGCTAATGCAATCATTTGTATATTAGCCAAATGTTCAATTCAAAATAAAAATATATTTTAAAAGGGCAACTACAAAAAAGAGCATTATGGAGGCAGTAAGTAGAGAATTAAGTAGGGCAGACCACATTTTCCAGGAACAGTGACATACATGATTTGATTATGGGTCCAGAACTGGAGAATATCTGCAGCAATGAGCGTGAAGGGAAGCATGGCTGGAGCTTAGGCATAATAGAGGACTGAGGTAATCATAAATTAATACAGCAAAGACCCCAGGGCTGGAGTGGCAAATTCTTTTTGTCTTAACATTCAAACTTCGTTTTTACAAACACCATATTATTCATTTTTATGTTATAGAAAAGGAAACTGCAAATTCAGAAATGGCAAATGATTCAGCAAATTTGAGAGAAAATGAGTAATGGACCCTATGATAATACCCACAATAGCTGATAAATCAATGATTTCATGTTATCACACATATATTTATGACTAATTAATTGGTATTTATGGCTATGTGGTATATATGGCTACACCAATTAGTTGGTATTTATAGTTATATTTATGGTTATATGCTGAAATTCGATGCAACAAATATTCTTTGTCTACTACATCCAATTGATTGTGCTAGACCCAAAGATGTCTTTACACTGCACTGACCCTAATTCAAAACTCAGACTCCTGTTCATGATTTTATACCAGAGGAAGTTACTAAGAGGAATCACTACTCAAAACTGAGTAGCTATTCTATCATATTTTAAAAATAAAAAATCACATTAGGGAAAACTAAATTCCATAAGCATTGAAAGGAAGCTTACAAAATTCATCTTACTTTTGAGAAGGACTGAGTTCACGAATAACTGCTAACAGCTTTGTCAAGACCTGTAGTTTTCCCGAATCTGTCTCAGAAAATGTGGTTGGGTTGTAATCCAAAGGATATGTATCTATCAAGTCTTCAGAAAAGTTAAATTCTTCATATTCATCAGAAGATGAGTTACATTCTTTTTCCTACTTAAAATAATTTTTAATAATGATTAGGTTCACATGATTTAATTCAACATGGAAAGAAAAAAAGTGTTGAGAGATCAGAGATAATTTGGTCCTCATCTTATAATTCCATTCAACCAACATTTATTAAGCATCCATGTGTTCTAGATGCTGAGAATAAAAAGGTGAAATGAGGAAAAATACTTAATGACAACAACATAAAAAAGCAAAACTGCATACTGTATTAATAATATGATGATCAAGTCTGGCCTTGGAGAAGAGATGAGAAAATATCCCTCTCTCTCTGTCTCCCTCATTTGCAAAGGTGGGAGCTATGGGTGTGGATATTTGCACACACTGTCAGGCTCAAAGATATATTGGTTAGTTTTGCTAAAGTGCTTTTTTTTAATCTTTGTGACAAGGAATAGTTTGTTGGGTAAAAAAAGTGGGAAGCATTTATTTGGAAAGGAAGGTAATATAGAAACAAAATATATTAATAATATTTTTAACAAGTTAAATAGTTCCTATTTTCAAAAATCTCACATTACATATCATAAAACTAAGGCACTGTGAGGCTAAAAGATCGGCCCATGACTACACAACTAGTGAGTAAGTGGTAGAAACCAGGAACCTATTTAGAGTTAACAATTCCAAGTCTAATGCACTTTCCACTAAGTTGTATTAACTAAATATCAAAATAAACTTTGGTCAATTTTTTAAAAAGCAATCTACCTTTGATGATAGGGCATAATGGGACATGTTTTGGAGAAAATAACACACATCTTATTTATTTAGTCAAGAATTTGGTTGAATTAGTCAGGATTAAGTCAAGAATACAGCTGAATAAAAATGAGGGGAGAGTTGAGACAGAAGAAGTGCATGTGGAACATGTGCTTCTACTAATTTATCCTTCACAATCCAAGCATTCCAATGCTCTCTCCCTTCTTTTGCCACTGTTTTTAGCTCCTGCCTTCTAGGCACATCTCTTCTGAGGAAGCAAACTTCACTGCCTTATCAATATATGGTAAATCACACTCATTACAATTTTTTTCTCCTACAAAGATCAGAATTATCTCAATAAGCATACAGAAAGTGTTACTACTTTCAACCATATTGGATTTTCTTTGTACCCAGTAGATAAGCCAATTTTAGAACAAAAAGGTTATAAATATCCCTGAAACTTCTGGAAAGAGTGGACTACTTTGCCTCACATGAAAGTAGTAACGGCTAATCTAAGGTGTGCAAAGCACTCTATATGCATTATTTCATTTGATCGTCAAAACAACCCTGTAAGGGAGATGCTATTATCCTCATTTTACAGATGAGCAAACTGAGGCCAAGAGAAGTTGAATGACTTGCCCCGGGCCAGACAGATAGGCAGGATTTATATGGATCAGAAAGGTAAAATTGGAACTGAGGCCGTGCTGACTCCACTATACTACCTGCTGCCAATAAGCTGACACTACTTTGGCTTCAGATCCTAGCTCTGATACCTTCTAGCTCTGGGCCCCGGGGAAAGTCATTTCAACCCTGTTTTCCTCATCTGCACAATGGAGACAACAATACCACCTTTCAGAGCTGTGAACAAAGCACCTTCTAGAATCTAAAGCACTTCATAAGTATGACTTATCATTAGTGAGACCAAGAGGCCTAACACTTCCAGGTCACTGGTTCCCTTTACCCATCTCTGTTCAGGATGGGAAGCTCTCACTCTTCTTTTGCTCCTACTCAAACACTATCTTCTTAACTCCTGCTTCTTCTAGCAAGTCTTTCCAGAGTGATCACAATGATCACCCCTCTTCCTGGCTGCCCTGAGCACTTACCATCTATATTATGACATCTGACAAATGCACTGAGAAGCTTAGATCTTAGATCAAGCCTGCAACAAGACTCAGATTAACGGTTCTTTCTGAGTTATTATAGTTTGTTCAATAAATAAAACTAATTTTTTTCAAAATTAAAATATATCATTCACACAATATTTATATTAATTACAACGTTCCAATGATATGGTCATGTTAATGACTTTCCTTACTAAATATTTCAAATCCCAAACACCAAGGGTAGGAACTATTTCATAATCTTTATATGCACTGGCCCAGGAGAGGGCCCTCAGTTGTTGTTTAGTCACCCCATGTGGGGTTTTCTTGGCAGAGATATTGGGGTGATTTGCCATTTCCTTCGTTAGTTCACTTTACAGATGAGGAAACTGAGCCGAACAGGGCTAAGTGACTTGCCCAAGGTCCCATAGCTAGTAAGTGTCTGAGGCAGGAATTGAACACAGGTAATCCTGACTCTATCCACTGCTCCACCTAGCTGCCCAACAGCACATTTAATCTGTCAAACTGAATGGCTCCTCAACTGACTTCCTATAAAAATGGAAGACTATTTGGACAAAGCAGTTCTTAGCTTTGTTTAGGAGACAGTAAAGTCTCACTGCTATTTCTATATCAAAGTTATTCATATTATAATGATGTAGAAGCTCCCTCCTATGGAGAGTCCTTCAAAGCAAAGCACAAAGTTATTCTAAGTCAGTACATTTTAAACCATCTGATAGTCTTCCTTTTATAGAGTATCTTTTGGCTTCTACTTTTCCTGGGCATTGAGCCCAATTAGCTTAATTTTTATTACTGTGTACAAAGTCTGTTGCTAAAGAGGTTACTTTATAAATTATCATCTGTGCCTGCTGAAAAGTTATAAAAGTTGACTATTCTAAAGATGTAAAATAAACTGAGTAAACATACACCACTGTAGCATAAACCTGCAGAATTTCTGTGAAACTTATATAGTGAAAAAAATGTTTGTAATTCATAATATTATAGAAAAATGTAGTCACTTTACATTTGTATATTAAGATCATGCCATTTAAATAAAAAATTAAGTATTCATCTCCAATAGTTTTACCTTTCTTGGCCTTAAAGTTATTAAAATGCATTGAAAGGCAACATGGTGTGTTACGTAAGTCCTCGTCTCAGAATCAAGAAGATCTGGGTTCAAACCCTAACTCTGACAATCAGGAGTCCTTTGAAGATGGGTAATTTAACCTCTCAGAACCTTAGGCAACTCTCTAAGATGATGAGTTGTATGCTTCATCGGTGGAAGGACTAGTAACAAAATCAAAATGGAAAATTCATTTCACTTTCTCAAAGTGCAATTGACTCCTAACAGGGAGGTCTGAGACTTGATTCCCATGGACTGGTCACAGACCCAACCCCTAGGATGGACCACATAATATGCAGGCTTCCTAAATTCATCAGGTTCATGCCCTCAGGACCTCTTTTTGTCTCTAAGGAGCATGCCAAGTTTTCAGTTCCTATGCAACATACCTTTAGAGAGTTGAAGAGAAGGCAGGGGTGGTTGCAGAGTTTTTTAAGTGCTCCTATACAAATCAGATGAGGACTATTTTCTAGTACCCCCTGCAAGCAAAACCTGACAGCCTGGGAATCCAACAGCTTTCGATAAAGTTCAATTTGTAGTATTCCTGGTCGGCAGAAGACGACACTCTCTATTTTAGGTGGAAGGTATTTATTTATCACCTCTTGTGTTCTCCTAAGAATAAAAAGTCCAGTAAGGCGAGTGAGTTCAGCTGCTCTTCTCTCTCCCAATTCTTTTTCTTCCTATTGATAAAAAAAAGGGCAGAATTGAAATTTTCCTAAAACAAAGTGTTCAGAAAAAAGTCTGTAACATACAAAATTTTCCTGTGAATACTGCTTACAAGTAGCCTTCATTTGGTTGTTTTATTATTATAGGAAAATGCAATAAAAATGGCAGGGGGAGGGAGACTGGAGGAGAGAGACTGGGGGAGGGGGAGAGAGGGGGGTAGGAAGAAAGAGAGAGAGAGAAAGAGGAAGAGGGAAAGTAATGACATAGATCTCTTTAAATGTTTAGTTTAATCATTAAATTATGTAAAGCCATAGTTTTATGATTCATTGTTGGATTAGCTGTTAGCATTGTCTGGGGACCATTATAAATCTATAATCCACAAACCAAAGTATTCAAGAAATAGGCCTTAGTGTGATAGACTGTAATAGAATATAGATTGTCAGTATCACCCACAGAGAACTAATAGAAGATCCAAGACTGCAAGTAGACATACATGGAGCTGACTAACAGCACTTTTGGAGTCATTATAAGATATTCAGTTTTCAAAATTAAAACATACCGTCCAAACAAAATGTCCATAATCATAATATTCTAATATGTTACATGTTTAAAAATCTAATCTTATATAGGAGGCTAGAAAATCCATTTTTAATCCTTAATTTTAAATCATAAAAAGTGCTCTCTAGCAAGAAGGGAAAAAAAAGGATAGACTAGATATTCTATCATAAGCCCCTGAATTCATAAAAGTTCAACAAAATTAAGAGAAGTTAGCCTCTGAATACTAAACTTTTTAAAGACAAATTTAATTATATCCAGGAAACTTCATGGATGTTCCCGCTTTTCTTTTCTTTTCTTTTTTTTTTTTTTTTATTATTAAATTTATTTATTTAACTTTTAACATTCATTTTCACAAAATTTTGGGTTACAAATTTTCTCCCCTTTTATCCCCTCCCCCCCCAAACACCAAGCATTCTAATTGCCCCTATGACCAATCTGCTCTCTCTTCTATCATCCCTCTCTGCCCTTGTCTCCATCTTCTCCCCTGTCCTGTAGGGGCAGATAGCCTTCTATACCCCTTTACCTGTCTTTCCCATTTCCTAGTGGCAAGAACATTACTCGACAGTTGATCCTAACACTTTGAGTTCCAACTTCTCTTCCTCCCTCCCTCTCCACCCCCTCCCCTTGGAAGGCAAGCAATTCAATATAGGCCATATCTGTGTAGTTTTGCAAATGACCTCCATAATAGTTGTGTTGTATAGGACTAACTATATTTCCCTCCATCCTATCCTGTCCCCCATTACTTCTATTCTCCTTTGATCCTATCCCTCCCCATGAGTGTCGACCTCGAATTGCACTCTCCTCCCCATGCCCTCCCTTCTATCATCCCCCCCACCCTGCTTGTCCCCTTATCCCCCACTTTCCTGTATTGTGAGATAGGTTTTCCTACCAAAATGAGTGTGCACTTTATTCTTTTCTTTAGTGGAATGTGATGAGAGTAGACTTCATGTTTTTCTCTCACCTCCCCTCTTTATCCCTCCACCAATGAGTCTTTTGATTGCCTCTTTTATGAGAGATAATTTGCCCCATTCAATTTCTCCCTTTCTCTTCCCAATATATTTCTCTCTCACTGCTTGATTTCATTTTGTTTTAAAGATATGATCCCATCCTATTCAATTCACTCTGTGCACTCTGTCTCTATGTATGTGAGCGTGTGTGCATGTGTAATCCCACCCAGTACCCAGATACTGAAATGTTTCAAGAGTTACAAATATTGTCTTTCCATGTAGGAATGTAAATAGTTCAGCTTTAGTAAGTCCCTTATGACTTCACTTTGCTGTTCACCTTTTCATGGTTCTCTTCATTCTTGTGTTTGAAAGTCAAATTTTCTTTTCAGCTCTGGTCTTTTCATCAAGAATACTTGAAAATCCTCTATTTCATTGAAAGACCATTTTTTCCCCTGAAGTATTATAGTCAGTTTTGCTGGGTAGGTGATTCTTGGTTTTAGTCCTAGTTCCTTTGACTTCTGGAATATACTGTTCCATGCCCTTCGATCCCTTAATGTAGAGGCTGCTAGATCTTGTGTTATCCTGATTGTATTTCCACAATACTTGAATTGTTTCTTTCTAGCTGCCTGCAGTATTTTCTCCTTGACCTGGGAACTCTGGAATTTGGCCACAATGTTCCTAGGAGTTTCTCTTTTTGGATGTCTTTCAGGCGGTGTTCTGTGGATTCCTTGAATATTTATTTTGCCCTCTGGTTCTAGAATCTCAGGGCAGTTTTCCTTGATAATTTCATGAAAGATGATGTCTAGGCTCTTCTTTTGATCATGGCTTTCAGGTAGTCCCATAATTTTTAAATTGTCTCTCCTGGATCTATTTTCCAGGTCTGTTGTTTTTCCAATGAGATATTTCACATTATCTTCCATTTTTCCATTCTTCTCTCTTTGTTCTGTGATTTCTTGGTTTTGCATAAAGTCATTAGCCTCCATCTGTGCCATTCTAATTTTGAAAGAACTATTTTCTTCAGTGAGCTTTTGAATCTCCTTTTCCATTTGGCTAATTCTGCTTTTGAAAGCATTCTTCTCCTCATTGGCTTTTTGAACCTCTTTTGCCAATTGAGTTAGGCTAGTTTTCAAGGTGTTAATTTCTTCAACATTTTTTTGGGTCTCCCTTAGCAGGGAGCTGATCTGCTGTTCATGCTTTGACTTCATGTCTCTCATTTCTCTTCCCAGCTTTTCCTCCACCTCTCTAACTTGATTTTCAAAATTCTTTTTGAGCTCTTCCATGGCCTGAGCCCATTGGGTGGGCTGGGACACAGAAGCCTTGATTTCTGTGTCTTTGCCTGATGGTAAGCATTGTTCTTCCTCATCAGAAAGGAAGGGAGGAAATGCCTGTTCGCCAAGAAAGTAACCTTCTATAGTCTTATTTCTTTTCCCTTTTCTGGGCATTTTCCCAGCCAGTGACTTGACCTCTGAATATTTTCCTCACACCCACCTCACCTCCTGATCCTCACAGCCCGTGTTTGTGGTCTGAGATTCAAATGCTGCTTCCAGCCTCAGGGCTTTTGGCGGGGGCAGGGCTGCTATTCAGTATGAGATTATGTTCTGGTGCTGAGGTCGGGGCAGAGCCACCTCTCAGGCTCAGTTCCCTCAGGGGGTTTATTCACAGACCTTCCGCAATGGATTCAGGCTCCCGCCCGCTTGGGGAGCCCCTGTCTGCAGCCACCTCTCAGCTTCTACCTCCCGGGGGGGGGGGGGGGGCCTGAATTATGGGGGCACCCCACTCCCCTCTCGACCCACCAAAGAGACTCTCTCACCCACCCCTGTCACCTGTGGGTGGAGGGACTTGTGCGGCCGCTGGAGATCCCGTCCCTGAAGCCTGATCGGATCTGTTTCTCTCGGTGCCGCAGCCGTGGCCGCAGCAGGTCTGGGCTGGGCTTTGTGTCTGCAGCGCGACGGACCTTTTGCGAGAGGTTTGCAGATCCCTCTGTGGGTGGAGGGACCCGCGTGGCCGCTGGAGATCCTGTCTGTGAAGCCTGCTCGGATCTTTTCCTCTCGGTGCCGCGGCCGCGGCAGGGCTGCACTCAGCTCCCAGTCCCGGCGCCCAGTCCGCAGCGCGAAGGACCCCCCCGCGAGAGGTTTGCAGGTCTCTCTGGAACAGAAATCTCCCTCGCTCCAATGTTCCGTGGCCTCTGGGTGCGGAATTCGCCGTGAGTTACTTCCCTGTAGCCATTCTATGGGTTGTGGGTTCAGAGCTGTGTGTATGTGCGTCTTTCTACTCCGCCATCTTGGCTCCGCCCCCGATGTTCCCGCTTTTCTCCTCAACCCCACCCCCAACCACAAGGCTATAGATATATAAGTACTGTTGAAGATGTGCTTTTTATTAAAAAGGAGTTATACTGATTTTCTTCTGAACTAGAATATTAGCCTTACAATACATCTAGGCCATCTCCTTCCATTCTATAAAAACAACCATTTATTAAAAAACATTATACCTGAGTAGCAGAAGGTTCTCGGGATGCAAGAATGGGCTCTTCATATATTTTTCTATATGATGTTAGAGAGCCTAGTATTCCTGGATTCACAAACTCAATTAATGCATAAAATTCCTGTAAATCATTTTGGACTGGAGTACCTTGAAAAACAGAAAAACGAAAAAAATGTAAGGTTGTAAAATGGAGCAATCTTTTGAAAACCTAATGAATCAATAAATCAATCTCCCCACATCTCATGACAGGCATAAAGGCAGATAGAAGCACTTTGTGAGAAAAAAGTTACCCTATCAGTACAAAATATTATTTGGTTTTAATAGTATTACTAAATTATTCCAGGCTGATAATCTTTTACTGTCTAAAGTCATTCAATAAGCATTTATTAAGTATTTCCTATGTGTCAGGCACTGTGCTTAGAACTGGGGGTAAAAAATAAAGACATACATCCTGCATTCAAGGAGCTCACATTCTAATGGGGAAATTCACATTCTAATATGCAAAAACAAAAGTATACATACGAGATGATATATGTAGTGTAAAAGGAAGGTAATTTCAATGAAAACGCAGTAGCAGTGTGGGGAAGGAGAGTAAGAAAAGGGCCCCTGCAGAAGGTGGGATCTGAACTGAGCCATGATGGAAGCCAGGAGGCAGAGGGGAAGGGGAGAGTATTCCAGGCATGGGGGGACAATCAGAGAAAAGGTGAGAAGTGAGGAGATGGGAGTGGTGAAATAAAGTGTGAAAGGCTGGAAAGGGAGAAGGGGACAGGTTGTAAAATGCTTTAAAAGCCAATGAAATCACTCCTTCAACTTAACACATAGCAGAGACTCAAACTGTCCTGGGAATTACAGTAGTGATATAATAACAGGAGCTTATATTTATGTATCTCTTTATAATTTACTAGGGTTTTGCTCACAACCAACTTATACCATAAGGAGTGCAAATATTATCTCATACTACTATTGAAGAAACAGAGGCTCAGGAGAAATGTCATGCCCAAGGTCATACAGAGAGTAAAACGGAAGAGCTGGGCTTAAGACCCAGGGCTTCAAACTCCAAGACAAAGGAAACACCCTTTAGGCACTGCTCTGGTTTGGATTTTTGGTGTGGGTTTTTTTTGGTTGTTTGCTTTTGGCTGGGGCTGTGGTTTCATCAGTGTAGGGAACACCCAGCGAGGAACTGTTATCATCCATGTAGATCAAGACCTTCTCTGTAACTTACAGTTTCATGTTTGCCTCAGGAAATGAGAAGTCATTTGCCCAAGGTCACACAGTCAGTATGTGTCAGAAGCAGGACTTGAATCCAAATCTTCTTGACCCTGAGCCCAATTCTCTATTTCTAACCTTTCTGCTTTTCTGCCTCTCATTGCTGGAGATGAAAAAAACCTCCTCAGCTACCAACGCTGCCAATCTTTTGTGAATAATGATTCCAAACACATAGGCCTATTAATTTTCCATCTTGAAAACAGGCGAATCCAATTTGAAATTCTAGTGAATCAGATATTTCTAATTCAGTAAAAGAAATAAAGTGAAGCAAGTCCATTTTGAGATGATGTAATCAGACTCAAGAGGTCCAATACACCACAGGATGCTTTCTTTCTGTCAAAAACTCAGAAAGAACATCAAGCAAGAGTCTAATTGGTCTCCCTGCCTTAAAAGTGATTTTCATTTTAAAGCACAGGTCTGACCATGTCACTCCCTACACAACGAAACCCAGTGTTTACCAGTTATCTCTAAAATCAATTAAAATCTCATTTGTTTGGCATTTAAAGTCCTCCACAACATGGACCCTTTCTACCTTTCTAGAATTATTATATTTAGTTACCCTTCACATACTTTACAATTCAAAACAGCCTTCTAATTTTTCTTCATACAAGACAAAACATTTCTCATCTCCATACTTCTGCACTGGTTGTCCTCAATGCCTGTTCACTTCTCATTTACACTTCTTAAAATCTCATTTTCTACATTCATATACATTATCTCTCTCTGATGATGGAATGTGAACTCACTGGAGGTAGGAACTTTTCAATTTTGTCTGTATATCCCCAGTGCTCAGCAAGTGTACAGCACACAGTAGATATTTAATAAATTCTTAATGACTGATAAATACTAAGATGTGGAAATGGGTGCAATAAGCATTTTCTCTTTTGTAAAGATTGTGCCTTAAATATGTTTTAAATATTTTTTACAAGCACTTTCTCCTTTCCACTTCATAGTACCGAAAAAAGTATTTGTTGAGCACCTACTAGACGCAAGAATACATACATAATCCCTGCTCTTAAGAAGTTTATTAATTGGATAGATAAGATATATACCTGAAACAATAAATATCTAGCATTTCATCTACATAAGAGTGATTAACATTTTACCCAAAATAGGCATTTTGATGTTGGCACTTTCAATATTACTTTAAATTTTCTTTTTGCCTTAAAGGGTATTTAAAATAGTAAAAAGAAATTGTTTTATTAGGTAACTCTTAGAGTGCCTGGTACATAGTAAATGCTTAATAAATGCTTGTTTCCTTCCTTTCTTCTTTTCTTCTTTCCTTCCCTCCCTTATTCCTTCTTTCCTTCCATAACAGGTTTGTGAAGAAACATAAGAATTTGTCTTCCCAATGAATAGCAGCACTAGAGGGAGTCTTTTCTCCATGGTTCCAAGTGTTGTAATTATCAGAGCTGAATAGCGGGTACTGAGTGAGGATGATATCCATTTAATATCATCAAGCATCATATAAATCTAACAAGAACATGTAGCCATCCTTAAAATTTTATTATACTAAAAGATTATTAAATGAATTCATAGAATACAAACCAGTAAGAATGACTCTCTTCTCACAAGACAGGCTAACAAGGGCTGTAGTTGTTTTAATGGAAGTGTTCTTCAAGCGATGTCCTTCATCACAGATTAAAAGATCAAATTTTATATTTTTAATTTGATCAAGGCATCGAAGCAGCATTTCATAACTGATGATAAGAACCGAATACAGTGGGGAATTGATGAAGCCTTCTATTTTGTGATCCTGAAAATAAATTACATGATTTCATGAAACAAAATATGCAGAGGATCTGTATCGATAAAACTGAAGAGCAAATTTCAAACCAGCCACCTGTTAGGTATTATAATACTTATGCCTCAAAGATAAAAATCAGGTAAGAAAATAAACAATAAATTTCATTTTGAGCTGTAGGGGTGGACGGTGGTATTCATTTGATGAGGAAGAGAATACTGCTGAAATATACACGTCTTTAATATTCCAGGATGTTATTAAACTGATTGGTATCCATGAGAGTCAGTGGGATTGGAATGACTGATATCACTAACAGCCCTTTCCACATGCAAACCAGGAAGAAGATTACCTGTCTTAATTTACAGCTGTGTTTCTCTTTGTAGAGCTTAACAAAATCAATCAAAACTATGTATACTTGGCCTAGTAAAAATGCTTTCTGCAAACTGGGCCCTCTCCAATGCTCAGCAATTCTCTCATTCTTATCACTTCTCTTCCTCCAGGAGCTTTCCAAATCACTTTCTTCCAACTCCCTAGCAATTTTACTGGGAAGATCAAAGTCATCTGTCTGAGCCCCTTCACTTAACATCTTTATAAATCTCTATCACTAAATTCATCCTCTCATTCTTTCTTGCAGCAAATGAAAGAAATGTCCTTTCCTCTAAAACTTAACAATTCTATTCTCACTCTTTCTGATTCCTGAGAGACCTTGATCCCACACACCCCTCTATCCTCTGCATCATCTCCCATCTTTTTTCTCTCCAGTGGTTCTTTCTTTGCCATTTTCAAATGTACACATCATCTTGGAAAAAGAATGGTCTTTTTTTTCCTTTAACTTGCTACATCTAGAATCCAAATTTCTTTCCTTTACTGACAAACTTTTTTTTTCCTACTGACAAACTTCTTCACTGAATGTTTGCAACAGCAAGAACCCCAGCATACACAGGACAGCCTGCTGCACAGGTTCTTAGATCTGTGATTCTAAGAAAAACAACCTTAAAAGTGGTAAACAATCTTACTTTCTCATTTACTTAGTTAAGGGAAAAAAGCACCGTGAACTTCAGAGAAAATACAAACAGAAATTACAAACAGAAAGACCAACAGACAGTGCTTCCAACTGTCTGACCATATACTACACATACATCATTACCAGAGAGAGAGAGAAGTACCAAATTCTGGGTTTTCAAAGGGGGGCGGGGCAGGGGTGGGGGGTAAGGTTCTTAACAGCTAATCAGAGTCTCTTCTGGGCTAATTACACAAACACTTTTCCAATGATTTGAGCCCCAAAACAAAACCTCATCTCAGAGTATATATACACTTTTCAGAGCTGAGGGTTCAACCACCTGACCCAGTGCCTCATTACCAATTAACAAAAGGGGGGGGGGGGGGCCTTCATACAAAACAAGCCTCTCCTAATCAAGCATCCATCCCTTAATAGCCCCACCTGAGGCCTATTAATGGGTGGAGAAGATTTTTAACTCCCGTTGCAATATCCCACATGTAGTGATTCCACTTCTTTACTGCCTACCCCTTATTTGGCCTCCAAAATCTGGCTTCCATCTTCTCCATCTTACTAAATTTCACTCTCAAAGGTCACAGGTGATATTCTGATCAACAAATCCAATGGTCTTTACTCAGTCCTCATTCTTCTAAACATTTCTTCAGTATTTGATACAGCTGACCACTTTGCATCTTGAATTACTTTCTCCCTTGGTTTAACTGACACTGAACTGTCCTGGTTTCCCTCCTTTGATTATTCCCCTTCCTCTCCTCTCTATGGGTATTCCCTATGGCCTAATTCTTGGTTTTCTATTCTTTTTTCTATGTATTCTCTCCCTGAAAAGTATCCAAACTGATAGTTCTGAGTATCTCTTGTAAGCCACTATTTAGAGAGGCAGGTTTAGTAGAAAAAGCCCTACTACAGAAATATTTAGATTTATATTATTTTATGTTATATTACATGTAGCATGTTTACATTATATTGTATTACATATGAACATTGCATATTAACTTATATTAAATATAAACATATTTCTATGTAACTATTTCTATTACATAAATGTATTTATACTTATTTATATTCATGTTAATGTTACAGATTAAATTACTATTATACATTATACAACAAACATATTTACATTCAATTTAATAAGTATTTCTTAAGCATCTGCTATGTGCATGACACTGAATATACTAGGTAATCTGGGAATACCAAGGCAAAAATGAAATAGTTCCTCTTCTCCAGAAGCTTAGATTCTATTGGGATATACAGCGTATACATATTATATGTTTCTAGATTTACAAACTGTTCTCTTCACATATCCCTGTGAGGAAATATAGTATTATTACTCCCACCTTACAGATGAGGAAAGTAAAGAACAAAGCGGTGATTACCTAGCTACTGAATACTGGAGCTGGGATTTTAACTCCAAAGAGAGGATTTTCTTTCAGAGCTTAATAAAGGCAAATCACTTAATTTTTCTTTTGATATCAGTATCCTCATCTGTAAAATTAAGTGGCTGGTCCAGATAATCATTAATATCCCCTTCTAACTCTAAAACGCTATCATGTATGACTCTCAAATCTATATATCCAACCCCAAAGTCTCAATGGAGCAGTAGTTTCATATCTACAGTTATCCACATTCTATTACCATTTGGATGTCCTGTCAACTTCTCAAACTCAAAGTGAGTTTTCCCCTGCAAAAAAGTTACCATTAAATCCCATGCCCCCCTCAAATGGTACCACCATATTTCTCTGTCACCCAGACTCAATCCATCTCTAAGTCTTTTATCTCCTCTACCCCTCCACATGTAACCAGTGTTCTACCCCTTCATTTCTCACATCTTACTTTCCCACTGCCACTCCTCAGTCTAGGCCCTTATCACCTTACGTCTTCACTACTATAAAAGTCGAGCCAGTTTCCCTGACTTAAGTCTCCTTTTACTTCCACCTAAGTTAAGAGACAGTATGGCATAATGGAGATGGCACTGTAATAAGAGTCAGAGAATCCTGAGTCCAAACCTGGCCTCAAACATATACTGACTGTGTGATCCTAGGCAAGTCATTTCACCTCTCTGTACCTCAGTTTCCTCATTTACAAAATAGAAGAGCTGGACTTGATAGCCTCGAAGTCCCTTTCTGCTCTAAATCTAAGATCTAATATCTATGTGATTCTGTGATTAAAACCTATCCTAATATCACCATCAAAGTCCTACCATGGCGTAGAAATGACCCTGGGTTCTTAAAGTTTCTGATAGGAGAATGCAAAGTAATACAATCATAGAGCTAAAATTAGAAAGGGCATTAAGTGGTCCTCCAGTCCATTTCCCCCCTTTTACAGCTGAGGCAACTGAGGCCCAGAGAATCTGAGTTGTTTGCCCAAAGTCATTCAGATAGTATTCAGCAGAGTCAGGACTTGGCCCCAGGTCCACTGAGTCAGATTCAGCATTCTGCCACTGAACCACACTAAAGGCTTTGAAAACAAGTCTGGTAAAATGTGTTGTCTAGCAGGTTGGCTAAGTACAAACAGAGGGGGCTCATCAATAAAAAATAGGTCACCAGGTAATGAAATTTTGAAAACACAGCAACCCATGAAACAAGCAAACAAACAAACAAACAAAAATATAATGGATCTCAGCCTTGATTTGCAATGTTACTTAATTGTTTCATGTACTGTCTTCCCAACTAAGCTATAAGTTTGCTTGGGACAGAGACCATGGTCTATCAATTCATAAATATTTATTAAGGACTTACTACATGCTAGGCATATAGCTAGGGAGGCAGCTAGGGGAAACAGTGGATAGAGTGCCAGATCTGGAGTTAGAAAGACTCATATTCATGAGTTCAAATCTGGCCTCCAGACACTTACTAGCTGTGTGACCCTGGGCAAGTCACTGAATCTTGTCTGTAAATGAGCTGGAGAAGAAAATCGCAAACTACCCAGTATCTTTGTCAAGAAAACCCCCAAATAGGGTCAGTAAGACTCAGACATGACTTAAAATGAGTGAACAGTAACAACAAAAATGTGCCAGACACTATGCAAAGCACTGAGGATACAAAAGGAGGCAAAAAATACAGCCCCTGTCCTCATGCTTACATTCTATAGAATACAGAGGACAACAAGCAAACAAATATATACAATCCAGCTACAGGGAGTATAGATAAGAAATAATTAAGAGAGGGAAGGCACCAAAATTAAGAGGGGCTAGGACAGGTTTCTTATAGAAGATATGACTCTAGCTGGGATGGAAAGGGAACAGAGATGAAGAGGTCGAGCATTCCAGGAATAAGGACAGCCAGAGAAAATGTTCTGAGCAGAGATGGAGTATCTGTAGTGTCTTGTTCAGGGAACAGAGGTTTGTAAAGGTAAGAGGGGGCTAGGTTATAGAAAGGGCTTTGTAAGACAAACAGAGAATTTTTGTATTTGATGGTCAGACTTGTATTTTAGGAAAATCTCTTTAGTAGCTGAATGGCGGATAGACTGAAGTGGGGAGAGAATTGAGGCAGAAGGCAAAGCCACCAACAGGCTACTGCAATAGTCTAGGCATGAGATGTTGAAGGCCTGAGTGGTGGCAGTGTCTAAGGAGAGAAAGGGGCATATATAAGAGATGTGGCAAAGGTTAAACCCAGCAGGCCTTGGCAACAGATTGGATATGGGGTAAAAGATGGTGAGGAATCCAGGATGATTCCTAGATCAGGAGCCTGGGAGGATAGTATTGCCCTATAGAGTAATGGGCAAAGTAGGAGGGGAGAAAAGTTGGGAAAGAAAGATAATGAGTTCAGATTTGGACATGCTGAATTTAAGATGCCTACTGAACATCCAATTCAAGATGTGTTAAAAGCATTTGGAGACGTGAGACTGGTGGTCAGCAGAAAGGTTGGAACAGGATAGGTAGATTTGAGAATTGTCAGCATAGATATGGTTTATACTTGTTTTGCATCCTACTTAGTACTCAGTATAATGCTAGGTAAAAGCTTCAAACAAATAACAACGGACTAGAATAGCAGTCTCCAAATTGTTTTCATTGTGCACCACTATCCACAAAAATGTTTGAGTATGCACCCAAATACATGTATACTTGCCAACGTATAAATTATATACATGTATTAGTATACTAGCAATTATGTATTTATCCAACTTATACAAAAAATAGAACTTAAAAAAGGATGACTAAGAATGAAATATTAGATCCTAGAGCCAACAGGAAGTGACTGGGACTTACTGGGTAGGACAGTTGACATGGTTAGACCTGTGCTTTGGGAAAATCACTTTGAAAACAGCTTGTTAATTTAGTGCTTCCCTATTGCTTCTAGGATCAAATACAAACCTCTGTCAGACATTTAAGCCCTTCACTGGCTAGCTCCAACATACCTTTCTGGCCTTATTATACAGCATTCCCCTTCAAACATTCTTTGGTCCAGCCAAATTTGCCTTGTTTCTCTTTAAAAACAACACCCTCTCATCTCTGCAGCTATGCAGAAGTTATTTTCCATGTTTCTAATGTACTCATTCACACTGAGTTCTTAGACTCCCTAACTTCTGATAGCTCCAGTGACATCTCTTATGTGAAATCTTTCCTTACTCTCCCAAAGGTGCTAGTAATTCCCCTAAGATATTAACTTGTATTTTGTATTTACATATTTATATGTATATACATATGAATATGTAGAGATATATCATATATGTATATACACATATATTTTGTACATACATATTGCTATATTGCTATATACATATGTACATATACATACATACATGTTGTCTCCTCCAATAAAATAAAAGTCCCTCGGAGGCAGGGCCTGTTCCATTGTTGTCTTTGTAACCCCAGGGTTTCCCATACTGTTGACACTGCAGGAACTTAACAAGTACTTGTTGTTTGACTGAGTTTTAATTTGACAGCTAAAGTGACATTAGACATCATAGGCTAATGATAGATTTAAAAGTGAAAGAGACTGTCTACCAGTGGTGCGGAAACTGTGGCCCTGAGGCCAAAGGAATTTGGATTCAGTTAAAGGGTTCCACTTGATTCAGTTAAAGGGTCTCAAGGCTGCAGGCTCCCTTGAGGAAACAAGTCCAAAGATGTTTCATGACTTGTTCATGTCTTATTAAACTCAGTTACTTGGACCAGTAATGAACAATGCTCTATGGCTGACACTGCCACTAGCTGGCCTTAACAGAAACAACATTCCACTATGTATTGCCCTTTTTACACCAAGAAAACATTTCAACTCTGAGAGGGAAAATAGTAAATATTATTTATCAGTTCATGGTTCAGAGATATTAATTATATTTATTTCAGGTGCCCAAATTTCCGTTGAAAACTTTTCAGGGGAAAAAAATAAATGAAATGTCATTTTATTAAATAGTAGGGGTAAAGATACATAAATTATTAACATACATATACTTCCTCATCCATCTCATTTTCACTTGATTGTTTCAACCTGATAACCTCTTAGAGAGCCTGTAAAGAAGTCAGTAGATTATTTATTTCCCTGAAGAAGTTCTGGGTTTGTCCCATCTGGCTCAGTTCTCTTTTAATAAGAAGCCTTTCCTGATTGTCCTAGTTTTTAGCGCTTTCACCTCAACTTACCTGGCATTCTTAACTGTTTATATGTTGTATCCTTCTGGTAGACTTTTGAGGACAAGGTCCATTTTTAAATTTAACTACGTATCCTAATTAACGTCTGCTGAATCACATTACTGGCATAATGTGTCATTGGTATTGAAAAAGAAACAGCAGTAGATGATGTAAGATCCAGAGAATATTGTTGTGAAAGGTAATATACTGCTTTCCTCCCCTAAGAGAAGGGCTTAAAAATTAATATAAGGCTTTGTGTGTAAACAGAGAATTGAGACTGGGGACAGGAGTATACCTCAAGAAAACAGACTAAACCAAAGAAGTCCTGAAAAGACAAGATAAGCTATAATGAGCAAGTCATCCTGAACAGCTAGACACACTAAGTAACCAAGGAAACCATAACATTGGATAACCCTTCAACTCCTTCCTGTCTACACCACAGCTATGAAAGCATGGCTTTTGATAACTTAGTTAAGCAAAACTCTGCCTCCTCTTTCTCCCTCTCCCAAACCCAGGACACAATAAAAACTAGACCAAGAAATAATTTGAGGACATTCACCCGTAAATGAGGTGACTACACTATTGTCTATCCTTCATTTTTGAGTAGGACCAATGACATCACCAGTGATGGATGATGACTTGCATGTTAATTGGATTTAAGTGAAGCCGAATTGCACAAAGTTGTCAGCCTCATTCTCGCAGAGTCCTCAAAGTCCAATGGCAAGACAAAAGTCAAGACAAGTGGTGATGACCTGGGCTGCAAGGGAGGACTTTGGATTATCTGATGTCTGACCAAGCTCTAGGTGCTCCACAGAGCCTGCTTCAGCCTGACTTCATGGGCACTGGGACAAATTCAACAGTGCCACGTTCAACAGCATCAAATGGAGGACAGAGCTCTCAGAGGCATACATACCAAGCCACACACTCTGTCAACCTCCCCTCTCTCGAGGCAAACAATACCTAACAGCATCAGTTCCTAAACACCAATTACCTCCTAACCCCTTGTATTCTGGCTTCCACATCCACCACCCTACTGAAATTTCTCTACTCCGTGGAACCAATGGCACTCTATATGGCAAATCCTGTAGCCCATTCTTTGGCCTCGTCTTCTTCATCCTCATCCTCTGTATTGGATACCTTTGACCACCCCAAGGGTGGGGCAGACAAAAATCTGGCCTTGAACCCTGAAAGGCTTATTTAAAGCCCTACCTCTGACATGTACTGGCTTTGTGATCCTGGGCAAGTCATTTGACATGTTAGTGCCCTAGGCAACTCTAAAGACTCTAAATTTCAAAGTTGCTACATGGGTATAGAGAATTTCCCCATCAAGGAGTTTCCTAAACAAATATAATCACTGGGCCAGACCTTATTTCCCTAACAGGTTTGGGATCTTATATTAAAGAGAAATGGTTCTGCCCAGAGGGAAATAGTTTTTTGTGTTAACAGGTAGCATTAGAAAAGAAATCATTCAAAGAATTGTCAGATAAAGGGGAGATAAGTGGTGGCTGGAGACTCCCACTAAGCTATCTGTCACCAAGGCAGTTATTTATCAACCTGTATCATAACAAAGAGCTTTTTTGTCATCTGCGGGCATAACCCAGGTGCCTGGCATTCAAGGACCTTTATAACCTGCCTCTTCGTTGCCTCTGTCCCGTACACCTTACACTCCTTCCATCGACTCTGATCCACTGACACTAGACCTCTTGCTATTCCTCAAACAAGACGTTCCATCTTGTGGCATTTTAAATCACCTCATGTCAGAAATATTCTCCCACCTTATCTCTGCCTCCTACCTACTGTAATGTTAAAGGAATCTGAAGAACTTCCCTGCTCCTTAATAGGCCCAGGCCCTTGTGACCTACTTTGAGCTCTGGCCCAGCCCACAGCTTGAGTCACATGGAGCCCACAGTGGAATGAGCAGGAATGGCAGAACTGAGAGTGAGGTAAAGCTGGCAGAGAGCAGGCAGAGCAGAGCAGCTAGGGAGAGTGAATGAGTGAGTGACTTTGCCTCGGGGAGCTTGTTTGTGTGGAGGCCTGGTGGAGGAAAGGCTTGGGGATGGTAGTGCTCCCTGCATTGATAATATGTAGAGATTTCTTTGTTAATATGATGGATTTGACTTTCTGGTGTTTGAATAAATGTCTTGGTTTCGTCTTGGAGGAAGAAAGTTTATATTTTGCAGTTTTGCCCTGGACATATGCATGCACATCCATAGCAGCTGCTATGGGTATCACAGTGGCATTCTACCTTCCTGGTTTACATCTAGTATCAGCTGAAATGCTAGATTTTTCACATTCTCCCTTAGTACTAGTGCCTTCCCTCAGATGATTCTCTTCAGTTTATCCTGCATACACACACACATGTCCTGTATCTTTGTTTGTACGTGGTGTTTTATATACTGTTTCTCATTCTAGAATGTGAGCTCTTAAGAACAAGAATGATACCTTTGTCTTTCTTTAAATTCCCAGTACTTTGCACAGTGTCTGGAACATTAAGAGCACTTCATAAATGTTTATTAACTGACTGACTGAGGTCTATAAAATTACTTTTTAAAAAAACAACTACATTTAGATATGATTAGTTATCTATGTGTTTTATTGTATGCATTTGAAAACAATTCTGAATAAAGTTCCATAGGCTCCCCCAAAGGAGTCATGACACACAAAACAACGAAGGACTCCTGCTCCAGTCTCTGTTCACTCCTATGGGGTCAACTCTCATTTATATTTGTATCACTCTTAAATCTACAGCTCAGATTTCCCTCCAAAGCTCCAGGCCTGGAGCTGCTATCAATGCATATCCACCTCAATGTTCCAGCAAACTCAGTGTGTCCAAAGTCAAATGTATTATCTTTCCCCTGATGCCATTTCTCCTCCTGACCTAACTACTTCTGCCAGTGACATCATCATTCACCCAGTCTCCTTAATTCCAAACCTTGAGGTTATCTTTGATTCTTCACCTCCTGTAGCCAATCAGTTACCAGGTCTACAGATCAACCTTTCTCACAAAAGCAAGGAAGGACAGAAAGACCACGAGCCTTGCAATCAAGGGTCTCAGTTTCCTCATCTTAAAAATAATGGGTTACATTATAGAGTTTCCAAGATCCCTACTCTAATAGTCCATGATTTCTCTCTCCTGCCTCCTTTCCCTCCTCTCCATCCTAACTGCTACCCTCTTAATACAGACATTCATTACTAGCTCCTTGGACTATCAGAATAAACTCCTCGCTGCTCTTCCCTCTGCTAGTGGACCCCCCTTCCCCCTAAATACCACCACAATTCATTCTTCTCACAGCTACTTGACTATAACCCTTAGGCATAGAATCTATCACTCCTCTACTTAACATTCTTCAGGGATCCCTCTTGCCTACCTTAGTCCAGATTTCAAACTACCTTCCAGACTTTTCTCAAATCTGCTCTCTATGTATGTACTCTTTTATTCCAGGGAAGTCAGATTCATTTCAGTCCTGAGAAGAAGCCTCCTCTCTGGGCTTTTTGCTAATGCTGTTCTCTGTGACGCAGTGCATGGTGCTGGATCTTCATGGTGATCATCCCCAACGCACAAAATCTCTCTTCATCAAGACACCGCTCAAGCACCGCTGCTCCTACCCTCCCCTCCTCTCCAACTAGCTTGTATTTCACTGGTTTGTACATATTTAAATTTATTGCCTTTACATTTACGTTGCATACGTTTGTATGTATTTCTTTCCCTCTAGAATGTAATGTTCTCGCAAGCTGGGATTGTTTCACTAATTATATTTGTAATCCTAGTTCTCAGCACCGTACCTGACAAATAGTAATGCTTAATAAAATACTCGTTAATTGATTATAATCAAGAAGGCCTGGGTTTGAATCTTGCCTTAAACACTTAATAGCTTTAATAGCAAGTCATGTCACCTGAGTCTCAGTTTCCTCATCTGTAAAATGGGGGTAAAAATAGCTAGCACCTTTTCCAAAGACTTAGGAAGATTAAATGAGATAATGTATATAAAGCACTTTGTAGCTATTATTATCAATCAAGCAAATTCACATTGATTAAGCGCTCACTATACTCAGGCATTATGCTAAATACTAGGGACACAAAAAAAAGGAAAAATTAATCCCTGCACTAAAGGAGCATCCATACTAATGTGAGAGAAAAGATGTAAACCGTAAGTAGATGCATGGTAATTTGAAGAGAAAGAAAGAGTTACCAACACATAAACTGAGCCTTAAAGAAAGTCAGAGACTGTGAAATGTGGAAGTGAGAAGAAAGTACAATACAGGTATATTAGACAACCTGTGCAAAGGCACAGAGGTGGGACATGTCCCTAATCTGAAAATGTCCAAAGTCTTCTTCTTAATGTCAGGTCAAAATATAAGACATTTTCATTTTGTCCTTCCATTATTATCAAAGAGGAACTGTGCTTATGGAAAGCTTTTCAACTCTGACTTTGGGCCCAAAGTCCCATAATATAAGAGATGACTTTTTGTCCTAATGCCTCAAAAAAAAAAAGAAAGAAAGAAAATGAACACATAAATATTCCTTTACAAATCAATTAAAGTGCCTCTGCTAGGAAATTCTGGCAGTCTTCCCTCTACTTTATATTTATCTTGATCTATATATCTTGTCACTAATATTAGAAAGACAGTTTCTTGAGGATGAGGACCATTTTT
This sequence comes from Notamacropus eugenii, assembly GCF_028372415.1. Taxonomy (NCBI): domain Eukaryota; kingdom Metazoa; phylum Chordata; class Mammalia; order Diprotodontia; family Macropodidae; genus Notamacropus; species Notamacropus eugenii. Next base: position 158,705,408 of record NC_092875.1, on the reverse strand, counting down.
GCTTTATTTGCATAGCAAAACATACGACACCTGGTTAAATAAATGCTTGTTGATTGATTGACACAGTGCAACCTTAAGCGAATAATCAAAATAAATACAACATGAAATATCTATTAAATTTAAATTTAGGTAGATAAAAATATACAATGTTAATTATATGTTTCGTAAGATCATTGGTCGAGTTGAAAGGAACCTTAGAGGTCATTTAGGACAACTTCTCTCATTATACAGATTCAGCCCAAAGAGCTTGAGTGACTAAACCAGTCACATTGGTGATAAACAGAAGCCAGAATTCAAACTCAGATCCTAAGAACAGTGCAGAATGAAGACTAGGTTAATAAAAATTCTTAATAAAAATAGAATTACTACAAACAATGATTTTTAAAAATGTTTTCAAGGTACTATTATGCCCAAGGGCTATAAAACTTCATACTCTTTGATCCAGCAATATCACTACTTACTAGTAGTGATCACCCAAAGAGATTATAAAAAAGGGAAAAGGACCCACATGTATAAAAATATTTACAGCACCTCTTTTTGTGGTGGCAAAAAATTGGAAATTGAGGGGATGCCCATATATTGGGGAATGGCTGAACAAGTTGTGGTATATAAATGTAATGGAATACTATTCTGCTATAAGAAATGATGAGCAGGTGGACTTCAGAAAAACCTGGAAAGATTTACATGAACTGATGCTGAGTGAAGTGAGCAGAACCAGGAGAACATTGTACACAGTAATAGCAACACTGTATAATGACCAACTTTAATAGACTTAGCTCTTCATAGTGTTGCAACCATCTGAGTTCCAAGACTCATGATGGAAAATGCTATCTCTACATCCAGAATGCAGACCGAAGCATACTATTTTCTCTCTTTTTTCTTTCTCGTGGTTTTCCCCTTTGGTTCTGATTCTTCTTTCACAACATGACTAATGTGGAAATATGTTGAATAAGACTGCATTTGTATAGCGTATATCAGATTGCTTGCGATCATGGGTAGGGGATAGAGTGGAGAAAAAAATTTGGAACTCAAAATCTTATAGAAGTGAATGCTGAAAACTATCTTTACATGTAATTGGAAAAAAATAAAATACTATTAAGTGGGGGGAAAAGCTACCAGATTACCAAAAAAAAAAAAAAAGAAAGAAAACATCAAAAGAGATTCTCCCTTTTCCCGTAGCACTACTTTTCTTTGTTCCTGCCTTTTGAAAAAAAAAAAAAAAGCTCTACCAAAGACATGAAACTAATCCTTTATTTGATGTGTTTGCCTTTACTAAAGTTTTCACTAAAACAAAGAGATCAGAGATTTCAATAACTACTAACAGCCTATTTTGTAGCTATGTCTTTCATCAACATTCCAATATTTTTGTGCACATTTAAAATAAACCAAAAAAATGTATGATGAAACAAAAAAAATATTTCCAAGGTTAGATTAAAACGTGTCTTACCTGATCAACAGTGAACACTTTAATCCTTTCACTTCCTAACCATTTTTGAAATTCTTTCCTCCAATTAATCACCAAGCTTCCAGGAGTAACAATAAGTGTCTTTTTTATTACTGGCTTGCCTCCACAGAGTCCCTGACGCAGGAGGGTCCAGATGAGTGAAATGCATTGCAGTGTTTTCCCCAAACCCATTTCGTCAGCAAGTATAGCACCAAATCTGCCGTTCATTCTGTAAGATAAAGCTACTTTTATTCTTGCTGGGGAAAAAAAATTAGGTAACACTAAGGATACAAAAACCTTATACAATAAAAAGCAAACCTAAGTGACTTCTTTCTCCTATCCTGCAAAAAAGAACTATTCAAGGAACATTTGAAGGAGTCTGAGTAGAGAAGGGGCATAAGTACATCTACATATAGGGAAAATAACTCTTACCATATAGTGAAAAATTGTTTGGAATGGGGAGGGAATGGAAAAGGGAAGATATGATAGGAAGTTGTTGCAATAGTTCACATGGATGATAATGAGGAGAGGAAACAATGGAAATGAAGTTGAAAGAAGAAGGGAGAGACATTTCAAAAGCAGATATGAAAATACACATGAAAGATGGCAGAGAAGGGTAAAAGATGTCACTGAATTTTTAAACATGGGAAGGAAGGTGAATAGTCTTAACTACTGATAGAAATACTAAAGTAAGAAGGAGGCACAGGTTTAGGAGAAAGTTCAGTTTTGAACATGATGAATTTGACATGCTAAGGGTATATCTAGATAGATATGTCCAAAGGTAGTTGGAAAAACAGGTCTGGTATTTGAGACAGAAGCCACGACTAGGGGACTTGAGAATCATCTGCCCAGAGGTGAGAACTGAAAGCAGAGAAATACACAAACTTGCCAAAGAGAAAACACAGAAAGACAAAGGAAAGAGAATCAAAGAATCTAAGGGAATGTTCTCCCTAAGTAAAAAATTAAGGAGCAACCGAATGGGACAAAGAAAAAAGAATAAATACCTCAAAATACTATTGAGAAGATTAAGGTTAATAATCCTGTATCATTTTCTTATTGATCCTACTTATAATTAATTGATTTTGTCCTGTAACTGCTTACATCATGGTCCTTTTTCACTGAACTCAAGTTCAGAGTACAGCTGGCCTGTAATGGGTTAATTTTAAAAATCCAGCATTGCTGCCTAAACAAATTTTGCTAACCGTAGGGAATGTGTGTGAAGAGAAATGGAGTTTGGGCCTGATAGCTTTACTCTGCTAAGTTATCCTTCAAGGACATCTGGTTTTCTTACCAAAAGTCTGGGCCAATATCTCATCAGTACACTCAAAAAATGAGCACTTCTTAGTCTCACAAGAGAAGGTTTCAACCAATCATGTTGTTCCCTGCATTTCAACTCTGTAACCAATCATGTTTCCCTTTATTCCATGATGTCACCTACCCTGTTTTGTTCTCTGTTCTATACTCCCCAAAACCTATGTGAACTGTCCTTTTGTTTGGGGTCTTTGGCATAAATAGGGGCAAGCCATTGACTCATTTATTGATAGGTAACATGCTCCTGCTAGTAAATGTTATCTTACTTGGAGATCTGCTTCATTCAGTTTAACCTTTTGTTAAAAAAAAATCTAAGGACACTATCCTTCACATAGGAAAATAATGCCAACAGACCATGTTTGGTAGGGGGATATACTGAGTTGTTTTTCTAGTAGTGGTGATGAATTTGTTATCATTAATTGGCAGAAAACAGGTACTAACATTTAGCTTTGATAATATAAGGATTTCTCAACACACATGCTTCAATTTTCACTAAAGCAAATTACAAAATTTTCTAGAATGTCTCCTATTTGATCACATTCATACAAACCAACAGCTAAAGAAATACTATAATCTTAAGTCACAGGTGTGAATTTAAACACTGTGAACATTGTATGCATCTTCACAGAAATCATCAGACAGTTCTAATTTGACTGCTGAGTGTTTAAGTACTTTAACTGTCTGCTTTATTAGTGGAGCAGTTTTAGCAATTTAATGATCAGCCATCAAAAGCAAACTAATGGTTCGAGTTAAGACTCACCACAGGTAACGAGCCCAACACAAGAGCTCGAATTGTGCTCTGATGTCTGTAGAATGAAGAATACTTGATCTCCCACAACTACTTTAATGTAGTAAAAGCCCATAATATTGCAAATCACTCTAACATTCTAGTACTTCATATGGGCTAAGCCCTGCATGAGCAAGAAACTGAAAAATGGCCCAGGTTTATAGGAGTCAAATCTACATATCCAATAGCAATGTTATTATCGCCTTCATTGCCCAAGTGGGTGCATACCTCTAGAATCCTCTAGACTTTTCCCATCATTCCCCCATGTTGGGTGCCTTCTCCCCACCTCCTTTTCAACTTCTCTTTGCATTTGTCTTCCCTCCATTAGATTGAAAGTCTCATGAGAGCAGGGACACTCCTTCTTCTTCTTTTTCTGGTAGTCCCAGCACTTAATGCAGTGCCTGGCAATAGTAAATGCTTAGTAAACATTTACTGACTGACTGCTTAACCTTGCACAAGTTTATGGAACCTTGTACTTTTCAAAGTCCTTTCAAATATGATATCAAGAATTTCAAGGAATTATTCAAAATATTAACTAATGATTTAAGGAAGTGACCAAAAGATTAACTTGTGTTTAGATATAACATTCTAAATCTTGGGGACATATTGTTAAGTTACTCTTTACCAGTGTAGTAATTTTGGATGATCATATGACTGACTAATACGAATAATGTGTGGGTATGTTCAATATCAGGATGTTTCAGAAGTATTATGATTATGAACCATAAAAATAATTAGGTTTTTTTGCCTGTAAAAGGCAAAGAAATAGGTTACAACAACTTTAAAGTCAATACTATGCAACTTAGAATATTGATGTAAACAAATGGATCACTTAGCTTGGAAATATACTGGTCAAATAAAATAAAACTCAGTTAAGTCTCTTTTCAAATGTAAAATGTTTCATAAACATGAACAATTATTAACTGCAAATTTTTGTTTTGATGAGTTTTGGCACAAACTCATCTCAACTGCTCCATGGTCTCTTCTTTTCAAGCAGTAACTGAAGAGGTCATCTTATTTGTTATCCAATTTACTGCTGCTACCATAGGGTTTTGGGGAGACCTATTGATTTAGGAAAGTCTATATACTCTCCCTCCTTCTTCAAAGTCAAATTTAAAAGACAAGGCTTATTCTGGCAAACAGAAGATTGTCCTATACACTTCCATAGCTTTTCTTTTGTAGGCTGAGGTGGTACAAGTGGGAAGGAATTATGGTTCTACCATGGCCAAGCAGACCACAGTGAAATCTGGGAAGAGGCATATGCCATCACTGCTATAGCCACAGGAAAGTTGCCGTCATTACAAAAGCCTAGTGGTTCTCAAGTGTAGTCTGAGGATTCTTGGGTGAGGATAAGAAGGGGAAGGGTTCTCCCAAACACTTTCAGGGTGTCTGTGAGGTTATTTTCATAATAATACTAAGTTGTTTTCATTTATAATCTGGTAAATATTGATAAATAAAACCCATATAAAAATGCTTTGGGAGGTTACGGGAATTAATCATTTTTAAGGGTGTGAAGGGGTCCTAAGACCAAAAAGTTTGAGAACCGCTCCTATAGTCTATGGAGTATGAACAAAATGTTTAAAAGCAGGGTTGTCAATAAATAGCACATCACATTCTTTTGAGTAAAAGGACTAGTTCACTCTTTTTCCCACTAAAATACAAGGTTTTCCTCTGCACACGTAAAATTCGTCTTATAATATTACAAGTGAAATTCATAATAGGCTAGATGAAACAAAGAGAACTTCTTTTCCTACCTCATTCCCATCACACATTCATAAAGAAACACAATTCCTTCTTTTTGGTGTGGTCGAAGATGATGTACAAGGTAGGGATCTACAACTACATCCACAAGTGGCAAACAGTTCTTATTGAATATCCACTGATGACTCTTATCTGGTCGTGGCATAACAAAGGAATCTTAAAAGAAATTATTAAAACATAGCTATAAATGCATTGTATTTTCATTTTAATTATAAGTGATTACATTTGTCATCAATTGTGCCATCATAAATTTACTATTGCTGTAATAGGAGTTATTATTAAGCTTTTGTGGCTGATGCTTGCTCAGTTATTCAGTTGTGTCCTATTCTATGTGACCCCATGGACAACATGCAGGTTTTCTTGGCACAGATACTGCAGCAGTTTACCAGTTCCTTCTCTAGTGTGTCCCCATTTTAAAGATGACGAATTGAGGCAAATAGAGTTAAGTGACTTGCCCAGAATCACACAGCTAGAAAGTGTCTAAGGTCAGATCTGAACTAAGATCTTCCTGACTCCAGGCTCAGTGCTCTATCCACCGTGCCAACCAGCTGTCTCTGTTAAACTTTAATAAGATTTACAATTTATTATTTAAACTTCAAGGTTTACAAGGCCCTTCATTTTGTCCTCATGACAATCCTGTGAGGTAAGTTCTACTATTATCCCCATTTAACAGATCAGGAAACTGAGGCTGCACATAGTTTAGTGACTGACTTGTCCAGAGTCTCACAGTGAACAACTATCTAAGGCCATGTTTGAACTCAGGTCTTGCAGTGGTGCTAAGTTAGAGAACAAAGTTTAAAAAAAAAGAAAAAAAAAACGATGCTTACTATCCTCCATTCCAATCCTGCTCAAATGTCTCATTTCAGTCGAGCAGTGACCCTGTCTAAAGGCTTCATTCAACGAACAGGTCCTGCCTACTTGGAAAGACTTCAAGTATGCCATGCAACTGGCACCAAACAGCTGTTCAAAGGCCAGGCTTAGCTAAGCTTGAAGAGTCTTATTACCATAATTGCAGCAGCAAGAGTTAACACTATGTAATAAAAAGATAATTTTAGGTAATATGAAAAATTAAGTGAGCTCCAGAAAGAAATATTACCCAGGTTTAAATTCTGTAAGAGCTTGAAATCAAGATTAGATGGTTCAGTTACAATGTGGATAATAAAGGCAATTCAATTCAACATATCTTTACTAAGCATCTACTGTGTGCAAGGTATTATGCTAAGCAAAGGAGAGACAAAGACAAACAGTAGAAAAATAAAGAACAACCAACTGGATCCCTAATAAATCAAGAATTTACTGTATATATGTACTGTATGCTGGAAATTAAAGGAAAAGGAGAAAGGGAACAATAAAATAGGAAGAAAAGAATCAGAATTTAATGGGATGTAAACTTCAGTAAAGGATACCTTCCAGATCACATGGGGGCATTTTTACAAATCCAGGACTATGTTGTCTAATGTAAAAAAAGAAAAAAAATTACTGTACTTTAGACTGGATAAGTCATTAGCAGTGCCTCTGCATAAGCTGGGGTTCTGCTGTATCACATATTAAGTAATAAGGCAATAGTAGGCCTTCAACGACAATCCATTTATATTTACTACAATAAAGAGGGAACTATGTAGCTCAGTAGATAGAAAGCTGAGCCTGACAGGAAGACAGGACTTCAAATTCAGGCTCAGACACTTACAAACTGGGTGACCCCAGGCAAGTCACTTTAATCTCTGTCTGCCCCAGTTTCCTCAACTGTAAAAGAGGGTAATAATAGCACCTATCTCACAAGTTATTGTAAGAATCAAATGAGCTATCTGTAAAGCTCTTAGCAATGTACCTCGCACTGCCTATTCCCTTCCCTTCCCTGCATGACTATTGTGTTTTAAAAAAACCCAACATATGTTCCTATATAATATATATTATATTCCTACATAATATATACATACACACATATATAATTATATATACATACACATATAATATATATATATTATATTCTCATATAATATATACATACAAACACACATGGTTGGTTGTTGTCCTTCATCTTTGAAGAGGACCAAAATGACATCACCATGACAATGTGAAGTTTCAGTGCATCCAACTGTGGTGAATCAGACCAATATGAGCTCAGAATGCTCTACCGCAGGTTGGGCACAGATAGTCTGTATGAATATTTGGGGTGGATATCCCAAATCTGTGCATCCTGCGTTTACTTTGTGCTGTCTCAATTCTGCTTTGCTCAAAGAGCACAGCACCCTTTCTGATGTGGGCACACCATGATGAATGTCCTGTGCCAGTGTCTCCCATGTTGCACAGTCAAAGCCAAAGTTCTTGAGAGAGACTTGAGAATGTCCTTGTAAAAAAAAAAAAAAAAAGCGATACACATACACATATATAAACTTATGTGTGTGTGTGTATATATGTATGTATATCCATGTGTATATCCATTTGTGTGTGTATAAATGCATACATGTATATGTATATGTGTATGTATCCTAGAAAATATACATACAACTACAGACACTCCAAAAAACCAGAACATTAACAAAATTTCAAAGGCAAATGATTACATCAAACCATAGTGTTCTCTGGCATATATCGTACTTCTTCTTTAGGTAGCAATCTTTTAGCTACCTTTATAAAGGAAATTATCACTGAGATATTCTAAGTGGATAAGGCAGCTTTCATGGCCAGTCTTTCAGGAGATGACTATTGCAGCAGCTGAATTGGCCAGGAGAAAAAATGACTCTTCACTCTCCTTGGCAAGTTCTCCAGAAATGCAACTAAAAACCTAATGCCAGATGGCTCTAGGGAAAATGCTTTTATAGCTCCACTGAGAGAGGTTTGGAAGGAAACCCTTCCCAGGTGAGCAATACAACAAAGTCTTCTGGGCCTGGTGTGACACAGGACCTGTGACTTCGATTTTGGTGTCAATAAAAGACAGACACTCGTGGCACAAATGAGGTACAGACACAGCAGCACCTACAGTAGATCTTTTGCTTATAAATCCTACTTATGGCGACTGAGTCCTGTTGTTGAGAACCAAACACCAAGCTATAAAAAAATCTGGTAAACATTGCCTAGTTCTTCCAACGCACTCCTTAGGGCTCTTGTCCCAATCATGCCACTGACTATTAGCTGTATATCCTTGAGTGAGTAATGTAACTTCTTTGCTCCTCAGTTTTCTTATCTATAAAATGAAGAGGCTAGATTACATGATCCCAAGTCCCTTCTAGTTCTAAACATTCTATGATTTTGTGCTTGCAATAGAAAAAAAGAAACAGCAAATGTATCACATGGGTTTTTTTTTCACTTCTATTGTCAAGACAAATGATCTATTTGCTTAATATATGTGGCAAACTTCATTAAGTTTACTAGTGACTTAGTATATTTGAAATTCTAAATATATTTGCATTTCACATCCTTTAATCTTACCAAGAATTAAAAGGTAATAAGCAGTTCCACATACTCATATTTGGAATCAAGAGGCAGTAAGGCCTAGAGGACAGGGACCAGGAGTACAGTCAAGCATAGGCTGGCTCTGTGACCTCTGGGCAAATTGCTTGACCTCTCAGTGGCTCACACCACTCACTAAGGCTATGCGTTTCTGAAGAGTCGCTGATTTACATTGGTAGGAGGAATTTTCTGAATGCAGCTTACCAAACCAATGAAATCACAGGTCTGAACAAAAAAAATTGTCTTGTAATAAAGGCACAGGAGTTTCACAATAGAAGTATAAATTTTATTCAGTCATTTTTCAGTCATGTCTGACTCTCTGTGACCCCATTTGGGGTTTTCTTGACAAAAATACTGGAATGGTTTACCATTTCCTTCTCCAGCTGATTTCACAGAAGAAGAAACTGAGGAATACAGGGTTAAATGACTTGTCTGAGATTATATAGCTAGCAAGGGAGAAGAATATATAGAATCATAAAATTATAAGTCTAGAGCTGAAGGGATGTCAATGACCATCTAGTCCAAGTTCCTCATTTTACAGATGAGGAAACTGAGGCCCAAGGGAGGTTGTGATGTGCTCAAGGTTACACAGGTAATAACGGATATAGCATCTGAACTCAGGTCCTCTGACTACAAAGCCAGGGCTCTGTTCACTGTACCATACTATCTCCTGACATTCATTTTCTTCCCTACTAAATATAATAGCTGTCACTCAAGTTTATTTGCCCTGGAGCCCATATACACACTCCTAATTTATCTACAGGCCTCTACGGACTTCATAAGTCTCTATTTCAAATACACATAAATGTGTATCTACAAATGTGTACATATATGTGTGTATACACACATACCCAGATACATAAATCATATGCACACAAATATATGTTCCACTATGAATATCTATATAGGCCTCCTTATTTGATTATGATTATTTCCGAAAAGTACTATAAGACCTTAAGTAATGCTATATGGAACTTTCATTTTTTTAAATTGAGAAAGCAACTTTACAAAGAAAAGAATCAAATGAAAATTAAATTTTGACAATTCCCAAGGCTCCAAATATCTCTCCAATCTTTAATATGTTTTAGCATTACTGTAATCAGTACATTCACATGTTTTGAACTCTGCCTTTTTTTCCATTTGATATTACTTAATTACACATTTCCATGTCAGATACTTGATAACACTTAAGGTTAAATAGCATTCTACTATGTCATACTTGGGCATTTCCTTGTTGTTGAGCATTTGGATCTTTTTCCAGGTTTCTAATAATAATAATATGCTATGAACAAGTATCTTTGTACAAATTACTTTCTTTTTATTTAGCATTATTTCTCTTTGAACTTTTCAAAATCTCAAATACACACAGAATGTTTACAAATAAAAGCAGAAGACTTAAACATGAAACAAATTATCTTTTAAATCCCTTACTTTGTGCATATGGATCATGACGAGGTTTGAAATTTGGGAAATCAACTACATTCTTTTCCTTTGTGTTAGATTTGTAGATACTTTTAACTGGATTAGAAAAAGGCTTCTGGGTAATTTGTGAAGTTGTGAGGCATGGATTCCCCATGCTAGACTGAAAACATCGCCCACTGCTGTAATCATCTGGAGAAATTATTTCCATGACTTCTATCTCTTTTCCACCAATCACTGTTGTCTCGCCCTCATTTAAGCTGTCCAAATCTTTCAATTTATATCCAGTGCCTAAAAAGAAATAAAGAAAAAAGGGATTTAGTGACACTGAGTAAGTGGAACAATTTAATTAGTGACCAATCAATCTCTCAGCATTCAAAAGCTGATAATGAAAACAACTATTTTTAATTTGAATAACCTTTCATGATTAACTAACAAGAAGGAAAGTACACAAGATCTGTTCTTTTGATTAACAACCTAAATTAAATCAAGTAATCCATAGGGATAAAATTAAGCAAACTTTATTTAAGAGGAAAAAAAAAAAACCTTAACCAGAACTGACCCAAACTACTCACTGTAAAGCTGTCTAATCAGACTTCCTCTATGACCTCCAAGGATGAGATGGTTCTGACAACAGACTTGCATTATCTCCCCGTATTAGAATGTAAACAGGTTGTCATAGTTTCTTCCCCTATGATTGCTTGCTCACATTTGCCTCTTTATATTTCTAAGTCCTATGTTTGTATTTTAAAGTTTCTATATAGTTCTGGTTTTTTCATCAGGAATGCTGAGAAAGCCTCTATTTCATTAAAAATATTTTTTTTTCCTTCTGTAGGATTATACTCAGTTTTGCTAAACAAATTACTTTTGGTGGGAAGCCTGTAACCTTTGCCTTCTGCAATATTGTATTCTAAGCACTTGATTTCTTCATATCAGTGGCTCCTAATCTTGTGTAATTCTGAGGCTCTTCCATTTTCTAATTCTTTCCTTCGACCTGTTTGCATTATTTTTTCTTTGATCTATAAACTCTGGATTTTGACTAAAATGTTCTTGAGAGTTTTTATTTTGGAATTTCTTTTTGGAGATGACCAATAAGTTATTTCTCTTTTCATGTTGCCTCTGGTTCTTTCTTTCATGATTTTTTTGAAATATGATATCTTAAAATAATAGAACAGATAAGAGACTGTTATTGGACTGTGAATGTGTGTTCGTCCTTGGTTGCCAAAGAAGACCATGCCACCAGAGAAATAATGACATGACTTGCACTTGACTTTGTTTTGAGTGAGGGAGGGCTGTGCAGGTCACCAGCCTCACTTCTCTTCCACAGCCATCTGAATCCAGTGACCAGATGTTCATCAGGATGACTGAAGATGACCCAGGATGAGGCAGTTGGGGTTAAGTGACTTGCCCAAGGTCACACAGCTAGTGAGTGCCAAGTGTCTGAGGTGACATTTGAACTCAGGTCCTCCTGACTCCTGCACTGGTGCTCTGTCCACTGCACAATCTAGTAGGTTAGAGGGGAATACACAATTAACAATCATAATTGCAAATGTGACAAATTCATCCATAAAATGGATTAGAGGGTAGAATCCAATAATCTATTGCTTAAAATATACTGTCACTTACAGGGGTAGCTAGCTGATGCAATGAACAGAGTGCCAGACCTGGAGTCAGGAAGACCCTAGGCAAGTCATTAGTCTGTTTGTTTCAATTTCCTCATCTGTACAATGAGATAATAATAAGATATCCAACTCCCAAAGCTGCTGTGAGGGTGAAATGAGATAACAATTATAAAACACTTGGTGCCTGACACGTAGCAGTTGCAATAAATATTAGTTATTAATATGAGTATTTACAGGAAATACATTGAAACTAAAAGATGCACAGGAGTCCAAATAAGGGCTTGGGGAGAAATTTAATATTCTTCAGCTGGAGTTAAAAAAAAGAAAAGGCAAGAGTGTCTAATATGATCTCAGACAAAGAAGCAGTAAAAATAGACCTAATTTCAAGAGATAAACAATAAAAGTACATTTTTCTTTTTGCTGAAAGGAATCACAGAAAATGAAAAACAACAATTTTAAGCACATATGCATGAAATGGAATAGTATCTAGATAGTTAACAGAAAAGCTCAATGAGTTACAGGGAGAAATAGACAACAAAAATACAATAGTGGAGGACCTCAAATTATTCCTCTCAAATTTAGAAAATCTAAACAAAAAAACAGACAAAAAAGAAATGAAGTTCCTGAATACAATTCAAAAACAGCTAAGATAGAGGAAATGGGTGTGAGTCAATTATGTTGAAATGATCTCAAAAAAATGGAAGGGTAAGAAATAGAGATACAGGAAGAAAGGGGAAAAGAAAGGAAGAATGGGGGAAATTACCACACATAAAAGAAACAGAAGAGTTTTTGCAAAGAAGGAGAGACTTAGGAAGAGGGATAACAGGCAACTTTCGAACCTCACTCTCATATGAACAAGTTCAAGGCAGGAAGAGTATATATACACACACAGCTGAGTATAGAAATTCACCTTACTCAACAGGAAAATAGGTGGTGTAGGGACTAAGAGACAGGAGAAAGGAATGATATGAGAGAGGTAGATAAAGGGAGTCAATGGTCAGAAGCAAAACAGACTTTTGAGGAGTCAAGAAGGTAAAAAAAAGGATAAATAGAAGAAAATAGGATGGAAGGAAATACATATTTAGCAATCATAAAGGTAAATGTGAATGGTAAGAACTCACCTATAAAATGGAAGAGAAGAGAAGAATGAATTAGAAACTAGAATCCACAATATGTTGCTTACAAGAGACACGAACAGGGTTAAAATAAGGGGCAGAAGCCGAATCTATTATGCTTCAACTAAAGTGAAAAAGGCAAGGGTAGCAATCATGATCTCAGACAAAACAAAAGCAAAGATAGGTCTGATTAAAAGAGATAATAAGCAAAAATAGGTCTGATTAAAAGAGATAATAAGGAAAAGGTACCATGGATGACAAATTAATAACAATAGTGAACAAACATGTACCAAATGGCATCACAACCAAATTCTTGAAGGAAAAATTAAATGACTTAAAGGAGGAAAGAGACATTTAACTATGTTAATATGGGAACCTCATCAACCCTTCTCAGACCAACATAAATCTAATCGTAAAATAAATAAGAAAGAAGTTAAAGAGAATTTCAGAAAAGGCAGACATGAGAGACTCTTAGAGAATACTGAACGGGAATAAAAAGGGCTACACCTATTCTCAGCTGTGCATGGCATCTTCATAAATATTGACCACTTATGAGAGCATAAAACCTCACAATCAAACACAGGAAGGTAGAAATATTAAGTGCATGCTTTTCAGATCGTAATGTAGTATAAATTACGTTCAATAAAGGGCCTTGGAAGTACAAATTAAAAATTAATTGGAAACGAAATAGTCTAGTCCTAAAGAATATGTGGGTTAAAGCACAATTCATAGAAACAATCAAGAAGTTCATTAAAGATAATGACAATAATGAGAAAACGTACCAAAATTTGTGCAGTACTTAGAGGGACATTTTTATCTCTAAACATATATCAATAAAAGACAGAAAGAAGAGATCAACAACTTCGGCATGCAACTAAAAAAAAAAAACCTAGAAAAACAACAAATTAAAAATCCCCAATTAAACACCAAAACAGACATTCTAAAAATCATGACAAGATTAATAAAACAGAAAGTAAAAATCCATTGAACTAATAAATAAAACTAGGAGCTAGTCTTATGGGGAAAAAAACAAAAAAATAGATAAACTACTGGCTAATTCGATTTTTAAAAATTAAGAAGAAAATCATATTATTGGTATCAAAAATGAAAAGAGTAGATGCACAAACAAGATGAAATTAAAACAATTATTAGGAATTTAGATGCCAAAGGGTGAATATTTGTAAAAATATAAATTGCCCAGATTAACAGAAGAGAAAATAGAAATCCCTTCTATGACATAAATATGGTTTGGATACCTAAACCAGACAGCAAAAGCAAAGAAGGAAAACTATAGACCAGTTTCCCTAATGACTATTGATGCAAATTAATTATATAAAATATTAGCCAGGAGATCACAATATATATCACAATATATCACAAAGATCATACACTATGACCAGGTGGGGTTTATACCAGGAATCAGGGTTGGTTCAATATTAGGAAAACTATAACCATAATTAATTGGCTATAATAATTTCTTGCTTGCTTTGGAAGATCACATACTCACAACTACTGCGATTTTTTATTTGTCTTGCAAGTCAGGAAAGAGCGCTGTATTTTAAATCACAAGGCCTGAGTTTTAAATCCAGTTTGACTACTTACTACTTGTATAACCTTGGGTCTAGGTCATTTATAAAATGAATGGATTATTTTAGGTGATCATTAATGTCCATCTGGCTCTAAATCCAATGAATAGCTGCTATAAATTCCTTTTTTAGTCTTGGGTACAATATTATGATATCCAATAGAGCTGCGTTTCAATAGCAAGGTTGATAACCACTTGCCAAGGATGTTAGAATTTTTCAGCTTTGTATTCTTTGTAATTAGTACAGTGTCTTATACACAGTAGCTACTGAATAAGTGTTTGTTGAACTGAATGACAGTACTCTAAGTCACTAAATTACAGCACACATAAAAATCTTAATTTAGAAATTAATCTAAATCTTAATATTTATCATGTCCCATAATGCCATCCTGCTAAATAAGTCTAAGTCTGTCAGTTGTTAGCAACTCAAGGGCATAAAAAAATAGAAAAATTAACTAAATTCTATCTAATGGTCTCCCCACCAAATCTTCTGCCCTTCCTCATTCATAATGTTATTTCTTTATTAGGTCAATGTGTAATAGTTTGTTTAATGAACCAGTAAAAGTCTTCAGTTCTATTATTTCTCTACTACAAACTTTCTGCCACAATATGAAGGGGTGAACATGACCCTAGAACACAACTAGATTCCGGAGATGTTAGGAAACGACAAAAAGACCTCTACACTGTATTCAGAAATGTTTGACATCACTAGTAGATGCTAGTAGGATCTTGTCCCATCTACTCTCTGACACCAATAAATATAGCTAGATTAGTAACAATTTTATTCGACTTTAAGGAGACCTGGTCAAAGATATAACAAGGAAATTAGGAATTACTGATAAATTATACTACTAGAAACTCTTCTAGTTTAGAGAGGTACATATATCATTTAAAAAAATTCCTTGAGATACTAATTAAAATAGGACCTTCTGGAAAGTCCTACCTGGGCGCTGGAAATTCCTACAAGAAAGGAAGAAATATTTTTCATTGAATGACTTTCTGCAAAGTCAGCCTAACTACAGAAGATGATCTAACTGAACAAGTACTTGTAAAGCACTGACTCGAGTGACTGTGGAGTATATAAAAGGATAAAAAATTGTCCCTTTTCTCAAGGATCCTGAAATATCATTGCACAGATAACAGAACCACATGAAACAACAAAAGAACGATTTAAGTCAGTATGTTAAACTGACTGTTTAACTGCAGTCAGGCCCTTTCCTTTGCTTGGCAAGTTTACTATTCATCTCAGTCTATTACCTACAATGTCTGTCTGTCTGCTCCTCTTTCTCTCTCTCTCTCTCTCTCTCTCTCTCTCTCTCTCTCTCTCTCTCTCTCTCTCACTTTTTGTTCATTTTCAAGTTTATTATTCTGCCACTATCAAACTTACTCTCAACAAAAACTTAGCACCAAACTTTACTGAGAAAACTGAAGCCATTCAACATGGTATCTTTCATATTCCCCCTCTCTACCTCCAAATGTCCTCTGTATTTTCACCCTACCTCTACATCTTTATCCCTTGTCCCTACTCCTTGCTAAGGTCAGACCTCTTCACTCTTGATCTCATCATCTCCTTCCTCAATTGAAACTCCTGCTTCATCAAGGATTTTCTTCTTCATCTCTCTCTCTCTCTCTAATGAATTATCCTCTCCTGACCATAAACACCTTCATTAATCACACACACACAAAAATTTCCCTTCATGCTATCAAGCTACTTACCTACTCTTTCAAGAAGTCTGGCAGTGAATGAAACAACAAACACTATGTCCAATGCCTCCACATCCTCCACCCCTTCCAATCAGACACCTGAAAATTCCTCTTTTCAAAGTCACCAGTTACCTCCTAAAAACAAATGGGCTTCTCTTAGTCTTCATCCTACTTTACTTTTCTGTATCATAAACTCTTATCAAATCACTCTTTCTTGAAACTCTTTCCTCCTTTGGGTTCTGTAACACTACATTCTCCTAGCTGTGCTACTATTTTTCTGACACAGTCTTCTCTTTAAACTATGCTGGCTGTTCTTCTGCCAACACAAAGTGTAGGCATTCTCCAAGATTCTATATTCAGTTTTATCTTCCCTCTCTAATCTGAGTGATTTAATCCAGTTCCATGACTAATTCCATCATCTCCATGCAAATGACTCATGCATCTCTATTTCTAGCTACACCTTCCTCTGAGATATAGTATCACATTTACAACTGCTGACTTAGACATTTCTGTCTGCATGTCTAGCCGACAGTTTGAGCTCTGTAAGTTTAAAGTCACACTTATCATTCTCCTTCTGAAACCAACTCTTAGTTTGCTAGTTTTGTTATTAATATCACAATTCTCTCAGTAACTTGTTCTTGATACTTTAAAGATCTTTTCTCTTTCTCCATTAACCCAGATATTCAGCCTCCAAGTTCTAATGCCCATCCCATTCCTTCTCTTCTATTCTCACCACTGACACCACCCTTTCATTTCCTCTTGCCTCAACCTTTTATGATGGCGTCCCCTAAAAGTTTCTCCACGCTAAATAATCCATCCTATACATCACTACCCAATTAATCTTTCTCATGCAGTTACTATTATATCATCCCTTGCTTCAAACTTTCAATAGTTTGCAATTGCCCATCTAAAAATCAATCATCAGCCTGGCTTATGGGGCCCTCTATAATATGGAACCAATCTATCATTCCAGCCCTAATCCACTACCACCCTACAAGAAAAGCCTAACAGTCAAAAAAAAAAAAATACAGATACCTGAAAGCAGTGACAAAGTGAGACAAGAATGTGGAACTATGTGCTAAATGTGAACCATAGGCACCCAAACAGAATGTATCAGCCCACTATCTGAAAAGGTGAGAGATCTACCTTAAATAAATTAAGCCATGCTCAGGGACAACCAGTAACCAGCTGACCCATGAGCTTAGCAAAAAGACAAGGCAAATGGGCAATCTGCCATCACAGTTAAGTACAAGAGTTATCCAAAAAAACCAAGGAAATGGATATTGTTTTCAAGCAAGTAAAGTGTATAAGAATTCTGCAGTCACTTACAAAGAGTCTACTAAGTTTGTGTTTCT